>NW_026109146.1:0-83672 GCF_024516045.1 Bombus affinis
TAACGATATAACGTATAACGTTATATACTATAACGATATAACGTATAATGTTATATACTATAGCGATATAACGTATAACGTTATATAGTATTACAAAATAACGTATAACGTTATATAGTATTACAAAATAACGTATAACGTTATATACTATTACAAAATAACGTATAACGTTATATTCCTTAACGATATAACGTATAACGTTATATACTATAACGATATAACGCATAACGTTATATACTATTACAAAATTACGTATAACGTTCTGTACCATTACGGTATAACGTATAACGTTGTAAAGTATTACGATATAATGTATAACGTTATGTAGTACACCGTTACAACGTATAACGTTATGTAGTACAACGTTACAACGTATAACGTTATATACTATAACGATATAACGCATAACGTTATGTACTATTCCAAAATAACGTATAACGTTATATAGCATTACGATATAACGTATAACGTTGTATACTATTATCATATAACGTATAACGCTATGTAGTATACCGTTACAACGTATAGCGTTATATACTATTACGATATAGCGAATAACGTTGTATACTATTACGATATAACTTATAACGTTATGTAGTACACCGTTACAACGTATAACGTTATGTAGTACAACGTTACTACGTATAACGCTATATACTATAACGATATAAAGTATAACGTTATATACCATTACGATATAACGTATAACGTTATATACTATTACAAAATAACGTATAACGTTATATACTATTACAAAATAACGTATAACGTTCTATACCATTACGGTATAACGTATAACGTTATATACTATAACGATATAACGTATAACGTTATATACCATTACGATATAACGTATAACGTTATATACCATTACGATATAACGTATAACGTTATATACTATAACGATATAACGTATAACGTTATATACCTTAACGATATAACGTATAACGTTATATACCTTAACCATATAACGTATAACGTTATATACTATAGCGATATAACGTATAACGTTATATAGTATTACTAAATAACGTATAACGTTATATACTATTACAAAATAACGTATAACGTTATATTCCTTAACGATATAACGTATAGCGTTATATACTATAACGATATAACGTATAGCGTTATATACTATAACGATATAACGCATAACGTTATATACTATAACGATATAACGTATAACGTTATATACTATTCCAAAATAACGTATAACGTTATATAGCATTACGATATAACGTATAACGTTGTATACTATTATCATATAACGTATAACGCTATGTAGTATACCGTTACAACGTATAGCGTTATATACTATTTCGATATAGCGAATAACGTTGTATACTATTACGATATAACGTATAACGTTATATACTATTACAAAATAACGTATAACGTTATATACCTTAACGATATAACGTATAACGTTATATACTATAACGATATAACGCATAACGTTATATACTATTACAAAATTACGTATAACGTTCTATACCATTACGGTATAACGTATAACGTTGTATAGTATTACGATATAACGTATAACGTTATGTAGTACACCGTTACAACGTATAACGTTATGTAGTACAACGTTACAACGTATAACGTTATATACTATAACGATATAACGCATACCGTTATATACCATTACGATATAACGTGTAACGTTATATACTATTACCAACTAACGTATAACGTTATATAATATTACGAAATAACGTATAACGTTATATAGCATTACGATATAACATATAACGTTCTATACCATTACGATATAACGTATAACGTTGTATTGTATTACGATATAACGTATAACGTTATGTAGTACACCGTTAGAACGTATAACGTTATGTAGAACAACGTTACAACGTATAACGTTATATACTATAACGATATAGCGTATAACGTTATATACCATTACGATATAACGTATAACGTTATATACTATTACAAAATAACGTATAACGTTATATTCCTTAACGATATAACGTATAACGTTATATACTATAACGATATAACGTATAACGTTATATACTATTACAAAATAACGTATAACGTTATATACTATTACAAAATAACGTATAACGTTATATACTATTACAAAATAACGTATAACGTTATATACTATAACGATATAACGTATAACGTTATATACTATTACAAAATAACGTATAACGTTATATTCCTTAACGATATAACGTATAACGTTATATACTATAACGATATAACGTATAACGTTATATACCATTACGATATAACGTATAACGTTATATACCATTACGATATAACGTATAACGTTATATACTATAACGATATAACGTATAACGTTATATACCTTAACGATATAACGTATAACGTTATATACCTTAACCATATAACGTATAACGTTATATACTATAGCGATATAACGTATAACGTTATATAGTATTACTAAATAACGTATAACGTTATATACTATTACAAAATAACGTATAACGTTATATTCCTTAACGATATAACGTATAGCGTTATATACTATAACGATATAACGTATAGCGTTATATACTATAACGATATAACGCATAACGTTATATACTATAACGATATAACGTATAACGTTATATACTATTCCAAAATAACGTATAACGTTATATAGCATTACGATATAACGTATAACGTTGTATACTATTATCATATAACGTATAACGCTATGTAGTATACCGTTACAACGTATAGCGTTATATACTATTTCGATATAGCGAATAACGTTGTATACTATTACGATATAACGTATAACGTTATATACTATTACAAAATAACGTATAACGTTATATACCTTAACGATATAACGTATAACGTTATATACTATAACGATATAACGCATAACGTTATATACTATTACAAAATTACGTATAACGTTCTATACCATTACGGTATAACGTATAACGTTGTATAGTATTACGATATAACGTATAACGTTATGTAGTACACCGTTACAACGTATAACGTTATGTAGTACAACGTTACAACGTATAACGTTATATACTATAACGATATAACGCATACCGTTATATACCATTACGATATAACGTGTAACGTTATATACTATTACCAACTAACGTATAACGTTATATAATATTACGAAATAACGTATAACGTTATATAGCATTACGATATAACATATAACGTTCTATACCATTACGATATAACGTATAACGTTGTATTGTATTACGATATAACGTATAACGTTATGTAGTACACCGTTAGAACGTATAACGTTATGTAGAACAACGTTACAACGTATAACGTTATATACTATAACGATATAGCGTATAACGTTATATACCATTACGATATAACGTATAACGTTATATACTATTACAAAATAACGTATAACGTTATATTCCTTAACGATATAACGTATAACGTTATATACTATAACGATATAACGTATAACGTTATATACTATTACAAAATAACGTATAACGTTATATACTATTACAAAATAACGTATAACGTTATATACTATTACAAAATAACGTATAACGTTATATACTATAACGATATAACGTATAACGTTATATACTATTACAAAATAACGTATAACGTTATATTCCTTAACGATATAACGTATAACGTTATATACTATAACGATATAACGTATAACGTTATATACTATAACGATATAACGTATAACGTTATATACTATTACAAAATAACGTATAACGTTATATACTATTACAAAATAACGTATACCGTTATATACTATTACAAAATAACGTATAACGTTATATTCCTTAACGATATAACGTATAACGTTATATACTATAACGATATAACGTATAACGTTATATAGTATAACGATATAACGTATAACGTTATATACTATTACAAAATAACGTATAACGTTATATACTATTACAAAATAACGTATAACGTTATATACTATTACAAAATAACGTATAACGTTATATAGCATTACGATATAACGTATAACGTTGTATACCATTATCATAAAACGTATAACGTTATGTAGTACACCGTTACAACGTATAACGTTATATACTATAACGATATAACGTATAACGTTATATACGATTACAATATAACGTATAACGATATATACTATTACAAACTAACGTATAACGTTATATACTATTACAAAATAACGTATAACGTTATATAGCATTACGATATAACGTATAACGTTGTATACCATTATCATATAACGTATAACGTTATGTAGTGCACCGTTACAACGTATACCGTTATGTAGTAAAACGTTACAACGTATAACGATATATACTATAACGATATAACGTATAACGTTATATACCATTACGATAGAACGTGTAACGTTATGTAGTACACCGTTACAACGTATAACGTTATGTAGTATTACTAAATAACGTATAACGTTATATACTATTACAAAATAACGTATAACGTTATATTCCTTATCGATATAACGTATAGCGTTATATACTATAACGATATAACGTATAACGTTATATACTATAACGATATAACGTATAGCGTTATATACTATAACGATATAACGCATAACGTTATATAGTATAACGATATAACGTATAACGTTATATACTATTACAAAATAACGTATAACGTTATATACTATTACAAAATAACGTATAACGTTATATACTATTACATAATAACGTATAACGTTATATAGCATTACGATATAACGTATAACGTTGTATACCATTATCATATAACGTATAACGTTATGTAGTGCACCGTTACAACGTATAACGTTATGTAGTAAAACGTTACAACGTATAACGATATATACTGTAACGATATAACGTATAACGTTATATACCATTACGATAGAACGTGTAACGTTATATACTATTACCAAATAACGTATAACGTTATATAATATTACAAAATAACGTATAACGTTATATAGCATTACGAAATAACGTATAACGTTATGTAGTATACCGTTACAACGTATAGCGTAATATACTATTACGATATAACGTATAACGTTATATACTATTACGATATAACGAATAACGATGTATACTATTACGATATAACGTATAACGTTATGTAGTACACCGTTACAACGTATAACGTTATGTAGTACACCGTTACAACGTATAACGTTATATACTATAACGATATAACGTATAACGTTATATACCATTACGATATAACGTATAACGTTGTATAGTATTACGATATAACGTATAAGGTTATGTAGTACACCGTTACAACGTATAACGTTATGTAGTAAAACGTTACAACGTATAACGTTATATACTATAACGATATAACGTATAACGTTATATACCATTACGATATAACGTGTAACGTTATATACTATTACCAACTAACGTATAACATTATATAATATTACGAAATAACGTATAACGTTATATAGCATTACGATATAACGTATAACGTTCTATACCATTACGATATAACGTATAACGTTGTATAGTATTACGATATAACGTATAACGTTATGTAGTACACCGTTAGAACGTATAACGTTATGTAGAACAACGTTACAACGTATAACGTTATATACTATAACGATATAGCGTATAACGTTATATACCATTACGATATAACGTATAACGTTATATACCATTACGTTATAACGTATAACGTTATATACTATTACGAAATAACGTATAACGTTATATACTATTACGATATAACGTATAACGTTATATAGTATTACAAAATAACGTATAACGTTATATACTATTACAAAATAACGTATAACGTTATATTCCTTATCGATATAACGTATAGCGTTATATACTATAACGATATAACGTATAACGTTATATACTATAACGATATAACGTATAGCGTTATATACTATAACGATATAACGCATAACGTTATATAGTATAACGATATAACGTATAACGTTATATACTATTACAAAATAACGTATAACGTTATATACTATTACAAAATAACGTATAACGTTATATACTATTACATAATAACGTATAACGTTATATAGCATTACGATATAACGTATAACGTTGTATACCATTATCATATAACGTATAACGTTATGTAGTGCACCGTTACAACGTATAACGTTATGTAGTAAAACGTTACAACGTATAACGATATATACTGTAACGATATAACGTATAACGTTATATACCATTACGATAGAACGTGTAACGTTATATACTATTACCAAATAACGTATAACGTTATATAATATTACAAAATAACGTACAACGTTATATAGAATTACGAAATAACGTATAACGTTATGTAGTATACCGTTACAACGTATAGCGTAATATACTATTACGATATAACGTATAACGTTATATACTATTACGATATAACGAATAACGTTGTATACTATTACGATATAACGTATAACGTTATGTAGTACACCGTTACAACGTATAACGTTATGTAGTACACCGTTACAACGTATAACGTTATATACTATAACGATATAACGTATAACGTTATATACCATTACGATATAACGTATAACGTTGTATAGTATTACGATATAACGTATAAGGTTATGTAGTACACCGTTACAACGTATAACGTTATGTAGAACAACGTTACAACGTATAACGTTATATACTATAACGATTTAACGTATAACGTTATATACCATTACGATATAATGTATAACGTTATATACCATTACGATATAACGTATAACGTTATATACTATTACAAAATAACGTATAACGTTATATACCTTAACGATATAACGTATAACGTTATATACTATAACGATATAACGTATAACGTTATATACTATAGCAATATAACGTATAACGTTATATACTATAACGATATAAGGTATAACGTTATATACCTTAACGATATAACGTATAACGTTATATACCTTAACCATATAACGTATAACGTTATATTTTATAGCGATATAACGTATAACGTTATATAGTATTACTAAATAACGTATAACGTTATATACTATTACAAAATAACGTATAACGTTATATTCCTTAACGATATAACGTATAACGTTATATACTATAACGATATAACGTATAACGTTATATACTATAACGATATAACGTATAACGTTATATACTATTACAAAATAACGTATAACTTTATATACTATTACAAAATAACGTATAACGTTATATACTATCACAAAATAACGTATAACGTTATATAGCATTACGATATAACGTATAACGTTGTATACCATTATCATATAACGTATAACGTTATGTAGTACACCGTTACAACTTATAACGTTATGTAGAGCAACGTTACAACGTATAACGTTATATACTATAACGATATAACGTATAACGTTATATACCATTACGATATAACGTATAACGTTATATACCATTACGATATAACGTATAACGTTATATACCATTACGATATAACGTATAACGTTATATACTATTACAAAATAACGTATAACATTATATACCTTAACGATATAACGTATAACGTTATATACTATAACGATATAACGCATAACGTTATATACTATTACAAAATTACGTATAACGTTCTATACCATTACGGTATAACGTATAACGTTGTATAGTATTACGATATAACGTATAACGTTATGTAGTACACCGTTACAACGTATAACGTTATGTAGTACAACGTTACAACGTATAACGTTATATACTATAACGATATAACGCATAACGTTATATACCATTACGATATAACGTGTAACGTTATATACTATTACCAACTAACGTATAACGTTATATAATATTACGAAATAACGTATAACGTTATATAGCATTACGATATAACGTATAACGTTCTATACCATTACGATATAACATATAACGTTGTATAGTATTACGATATAACGTATAACGTTATGTAGTACACCGTTAGAACGTATAACGTTATGTAGAACAACGTTACAACGTATAACGTTATATGCTATAACGATATAGCGTATAACGTTATATACCATTACGATATAACGTATAACGTTATATACCATTACGATATAACGTATAACGTTATATACTATTACAAAGTAACGTATAACGTTATATACCTTAACGATATAACGTATAACGTTATATACTATAACAATATAACGTATAACGTTATATACTATTACGATATAACGTATAACGTTATATACTATTACAAAATAACGTATAACGTTATATTCCTTAACGATATAACGTATAGCGTTATATACTATAACGATATAACGTATAGCGTTATATACTATAACGATATAACGCATAACGTTATATACTATAACGATATAACGTATAACGTTATATACTATTACAAAATAACGTATAACGTTATATACTATTACAAAATAACGTATAACGTTATATACTATTACATAATAACGTATAACGTTATATAGCATTACGATATAACGTATAACGTTGTATACCATTATCATATAACGTATAACGTTATGTAGTGCACCGTTACAACGTATAACGTTATGTAGTAAAACGTTACAACGTATAACGATATATACTATAACGATATAACGTATAACGTTATACACCATTACGATAGAACGTGTAACGTTATATACTATTACCAAATAACGTATAACGTTATATAATATTACAAAATAACGTATAACGTTATATAGCATTACGAAATAACGTATAACGTTATGTAGTATACCGTTACAACGTATAGCGTTATATACTATTACGATATATCGTATAACGTTATATACTATTACGATATAACGAATAACGTTGTATACTATTACGATATAACGTATAACGTTATGTAGTACACCGTTACAACGTATAACGTTATATACTATAACGATATAACGTATAACGTTATACACCATTACGATATAACGTGTAACGTTATATACTATTACCAACTAACGTATAACGTTATATAATATTACGAAATAACGTATAACGTTATATAGCATTACGATATAACGTATAACGTTCTATACCATTACGATATAACGTATAACGTTGTATAGTATTACGATATAACGTATAACGTTATGTAGTACACCGTTAGAACATATAACGTTATGTAGAACAACGTTACAACGTATAACGTTATATACCTTAACGATATAACGTATAACGTTATATACCTTAACCATATAACGTATAACGTTATATTTTATAGCGATTTAACGTATAACGTTATATAGTATTACTAAATAACGTATAACGTTATATACTATTACAAAATAACGTATAACGTTATATTCCTTAACGATATAACGTATAACGTTATATACTATAACGATATAACGTATAACGTTATATACTATAACGATATAACGTATAACGTTATATACTATTACAAAATAACGTATAACGTTATATACTATTACAAAATAACGTATAACGTTATATACTATCAGAAAATAACGTATAACGTTATATACTATTACATAATAACGTATAACGTTATATAGCATTACGATATAACGTATAACGTTGTATACCATTATCATATAACGTATAACGTTATGTAGTGCACCGTTACAACGTATAACGTTATGTAGTAAAACGTTACAACGTATAACGTTATATACTATAACGATATAACGTATAACGTTATATACCATTACGATATAACGTGTAACGTTATATACTATTACCAACTAACGTATAACGTTATATAATATTACGAAATAACGTATAACGTTATATAGCATTACGATATAACGTATAACGTTCTATACCATTACGATATAACGTATAACGTTGTATAGTATTACGATATAACGTATAACGTTATGTAGTACACCGTTAGAACGTATAACGTTATGTAGAACAACGTTACAACGTATAACGTTATATACTATAACGATATAGCGTATAACGTTATATACCATTACGATATAACGTATAACGTTATATACCATTACGATATAACGTATAACGTTATATACTATTACAAAATAACGTATAACGTTATATACCTTAACGATATAACGTATAACGTTATATACTATAACGATATAACGTATAACGTTATATACTATAGCGATATAACGTATAACGTTATATACTATAACGATATAAGGTATAACGTTATATACCTTAACGATATAACGTATAACGTTATATACCTTAACCATATAACGTATAACGTTATATTTTATAGCGATATAACGTATAACGTTATATAGTATTACTAAATAACGTATAACGTTATATACTATTACAAAATAACGTATAACGTTATATTCCTTAACGATATAACGTATAACGTTATATACTATAACGATATAACGTATAACGTTATATACTATAACGATATAACGTATAACGTTTTATACTATTACAAAATAACGTATAACGTTATATACTATTACAAAATAACGTATAACGTTATATACTATCACAAAATAACGTATAACGTTATATAGCATTACGATATAACGTATAACGTTGTATACCATTATCATATAACGTATAACGTTATGTAGTACACCGTTACAACTTATAACGTTATGTAGAGCAACGTTACAACGTATAACGTTATATACTATAACGATATAACGTATAACGTTATATACCATTACGATATAACGTATAACGTTATATACCATTACGATATAACGTATAACGTTATATACCATTACGATATAACGTATAACGTTATATACTATTACAAAATAACGTATAACATTATATACCTTAACGATATAACGTATAACGTTATATACTATAACGATATAGCGCATAACGTTATATACTATTACAAAATTACGTATAACGTTCTATACCATTACGGTATAACGTATAACGTTGTATAGTATTACGATATAACGTATAACGTTATGTAGTACACCGTTACAACGTATAACGTTATGTAGTACAACGTTACAACGTATAACGTTATATACTATAAGGATATAACGCATAACGTTATATACCATTACGATATAACGTGTAACGTTATATACTATTACCAACTAACGTATAACGTTATATAATATTACGAAATAACGTATAACGTTATATAGCATTACGATATAACGTATAACGTTCTATACCATTACGATATAACGTATAACGTTGTATAGTATTACGATATAACGTATAACGTTATGTAGTACACCGTTAGAACGTATAACGTTATGTAGAACAACGTTACAACGTATAACGTTATATGCTATAACGATATAGCGTATAACGTTATATACCATTACGATATAACGTATAACGTTATATACCATTACGATATAACGTATAACGTTATATACTATTACAAAATAACGTATAACGTTATATACCTTAACGATATAACGTATAACGTTATATACTATAACAATATAACGTATAACGTTATATACTATTACGATATAACGTATAACGTTATATACTATTACAAAATAACGTATAACGTTATATACTATTACAAAATAACGTATAACGTTATATACTATCAGAAAATAACGTATAACGTTATATACTATTACGATATAACGAATAACGTTGTATACTATTACGATATAACGTATAACGTTATGTAGTACACCGTTACAACGTATAACGTTATATACTATAACGATATAACGTATAGCGTTATATACTATAACGATATAACGCATAACGTTATATACTATAACGATATAACGTATAACGTTATATACTATTACAAAATAACGTATAACGTTATATACTATTACAAAATAACGTATAACGTTATATACTATTACATAATAACGTATAACGTTATATAGCATTACGATATAACGTATAACGTTGTATACCATTATCATATAACGTATAACGTTATGTAGTGCACCGTTACAACGTATAACGTTATGTAGTAAAACGTTACAACGTATAACGATATATACTATAACGATATAACGTATAACGTTATACACCATTACGATAGAACGTGTAACGTTATATACTATTACCAAATAACGTATAACGTTATATAATATTACAAAATAACGTATAACGTTATATAGCATTACGAAATAACGTATAACGTTATGTAGTATACCGTTACAACGTATAGCGTTATATACTATTACGATATATCGTATAACGTTATATACTATTACGATATAACGAATAACGTTGTATACTATTACGATATAACGTATAACGTTATGTAGTACACCGTTACAACGTATAACGTTATATACTATAACGATATAACGTATAACGTTATACACCATTACGATATAACGTGTAACGTTATATACTATTACCAACTAACGTATAACGTTATATAATATTACGAAATAACGTATAACGTTATATAGCATTACGATATAACGTATAACGTTCTATACCATTACGATATAACGTATAACGTTATATACTATTACAAAGTAACGTATAACGTTATATACCTTAACGATATAACGTATAACGTTATATACTATAACAATATAACGTATAACGTTATATACTATTACGATATAACGTATAACGTTATATACTATTACAAAATAACGTATAACGTTATATTCCTTAACGATATAACGTATAGCGTTATATACTATAACGATATAACGTATAGCGTTATATACTATAACGATATAACGCATAACGTTATATACTATAACGATATAACGTATAACGTTATATACTATTACAAAATAACGTATAACGTTATATACTATTACAAAATAACGTATAACGTTATATACTATTACATAATAACGTATAACGTTATATAGCATTACGATATAACGTATAACGTTGTATACCATTATCATATAACGTATAACGTTATGTAGTGCACCGTTACAACGTATAACGTTATGTAGTAAAACGTTACAACGTATAACGATATATACTATAACGATATAACGTATAACGTTATACACCATTACGATAGAACGTGTAACGTTATATACTATTACCAAATAACGTATAACGTTATATAATATTACAAAATAACGTATAACGTTATATAGCATTACGAAATAACGTATAACGTTATGTAGTATACCGTTACAACGTATAGCGTTATATACTATTACGATATATCGTATAACGTTATATACTATTACGATATAACGAATAACGTTGTATACTATTACGATATAACGTATAACGTTATGTAGTACACCGTTACAACGTATAACGTTATATACTATAACGATATAACGTATAACGTTATACACCATTACGATATAACGTGTAACGTTATATACTATTACCAACTAACGTATAACGTTATATAATATTACGAAATAACGTATAACGTTATATAGCATTACGATATAACGTATAACGTTCTATACCATTACGATATAACGTATAACGTTGTATAGTATTACGATATAACGTATAACGTTATGTAGTACACCGTTAGAACATATAACGTTATGTAGAACAACGTTACAACGTATAACGTTATATACCTTAACGATATAACGTATAACGTTATATACCTTAACCATATAACGTATAACGTTATATTTTATAGCGATTTAACGTATAACGTTATATAGTATTACTAAATAACGTATAACGTTATATACTATTACAAAATAACGTATAACGTTATATTCCTTAACGATATAACGTATAACGTTATATACTATAACGATATAACGTATAACGTTATATACTATAACGATATAACGTATAACGTTATATACTATTACAAAATAACGTATAACGTTATATACTATTACAAAATAACGTATAACGTTATATACTATCAGAAAATAACGTATAACGTTATATACTATTACATAATAACGTATAACGTTATATAGCATTACGATATAACGTATAACGTTGTATACCATTATCATATAACGTATAACGTTATGTAGTGCACCGTTACAACGTATAACGTTATGTAGTAAAACGTTACAACGTATAACGTTATATACTATAACGATATAACGTATAACGTTATATACCATTACGATATAACGTGTAACGTTATATACTATTACCAACTAACGTATAACGTTATATAATATTACGAAATAACGTATAACGTTATATAGCATTACGATATAACGTATAACGTTCTATACCATTACGATATAACGTATAACGTTGTATAGTATTACGATATAACGTATAACGTTATGTAGTACACCGTTAGAACGTATAACGTTATGTAGAACAACGTTACAACGTATAACGTTATATACTATAACGATATAGCGTATAACGTTATATACCATTACGATATAACGTATAACGTTATATACCATTACGATATAACGTATAACGTTATATACTATTACAAAATAACGTATAACGTTATATACCTTAACGATATAACGTATAACGTTATATACTATAACGATATAACGTATAACGTTATATACTATAGCGATATAACGTATAACGTTATATACTATAACGATATAAGGTATAACGTTATATACCTTAACGATATAACGTATAACGTTATATACCTTAACCATATAACGTATAACGTTATATTTTATAGCGATATAACGTATAACGTTATATAGTATTACTAAATAACGTATAACGTTATATACTATTACAAAATAACGTATAACGTTATATTCCTTAACGATATAACGTATAACGTTATATACTATAACGATATAACGTATAACGTTATATACTATAACGATATAACGTATAACGTTTTATACTATTACAAAATAACGTATAACGTTATATACTATTACAAAATAACGTATAACGTTATATACTATCACAAAATAACGTATAACGTTATATAGCATTACGATATAACGTATAACGTTGTATACCATTATCATATAACGTATAACGTTATGTAGTACACCGTTACAACTTATAACGTTATGTAGAGCAACGTTACAACGTATAACGTTATATACTATAACGATATAACGTATAACGTTATATACCATTACGATATAACGTATAACGTTATATACCATTACGATATAACGTATAACGTTATATACCATTACGATATAACGTATAACGTTATATACTATTACAAAATAACGTATAACATTATATACCTTAACGATATAACGTATAACGTTATATACTATAACGATATAGCGCATAACGTTATATACTATTACAAAATTACGTATAACGTTCTATACCATTACGGTATAACGTATAACGTTGTATAGTATTACGATATAACGTATAACGTTATGTAGTACACCGTTACAACGTATAACGTTATGTAGTACAACGTTACAACGTATAACGTTATATACTATAAGGATATAACGCATAACGTTATATACCATTACGATATAACGTGTAACGTTATATACTATTACCAACTAACGTATAACGTTATATAATATTACGAAATAACGTATAACGTTATATAGCATTACGATATAACGTATAACGTTCTATACCATTACGATATAACGTATAACGTTGTATAGTATTACGATATAACGTATAACGTTATGTAGTACACCGTTAGAACGTATAACGTTATGTAGAACAACGTTACAACGTATAACGTTATATGCTATAACGATATAGCGTATAACGTTATATACCATTACGATATAACGTATAACGTTATATACCATTACGATATAACGTATAACGTTATATACTATTACAAAATAACGTATAACGTTATATACCTTAACGATATAACGTATAACGTTATATACTATAACAATATAACGTATAACGTTATATACTATTACGATATAACGTATAACGTTATATACTATTACAAAATAACGTATAACGTTATATTCCTTAACGATATAACGTATAGCGTTATATACTATAACGATATAACGTATAGCGTTATATACTATAACGATATAACGCATAACGTTATATACTATAACGATATAACGTATAACGTTATATACTATTACAAAATAACGTATAACGTTATATACTATTACAAAATAACGTATAACGTTATATACTATTACATAATAACGTATAACGTTATATAGCATTACGATATAACGTATAACGTTGTATACCATTATCATATAACGTATAACGTTATGTAGTGCACCGTTACAACGTATAACGTTATGTAGTAAAACGTTACAACGTATAACGATATATACTATAACGATATAACGTATAACGTTATATACCATTACGATAGAACGTGTAACGTTATATACTATTACCAAATAACGTATAACGTTATATAATATTACAAAATAACGTATAACGTTATATAGCATTACGAAATAACGTATAACGTTATGTAGTATACCGTTACAACGTATAGCGTTATATACTATTACGATATAACGTATAACGTTATATACTATTACGATATAACGAATAACGTTGTATACTATTACGATATAACGTATAACGTTATGTAGTACACCGTTACAACGTATAACGTTATGTAGTACACCGTTACAACGTATAACGTTATATACTATAACGATATAACGTATAACGTTATATACCATTACGATATAACGTATAACGTTGTATAGTATTACGATATAACGTATAAGGTTATGTAGTACACCGTTACAACGTATAACGTTATGTAGAACAACGTTACAACGTATAACGTTATATACTATAGCGATATAACGTATAACGTTATATACCATTACGATATAACGTATAACGTTATATAGCATTACGATATAACGTATAACGTTATATACTATTACAAAATAACGTATAACGTTATATACCTTAACGATATAACGTATAACGTTATATACTATAACGATATAACGTATAACGTTATATACTATAGCGATATAACGTATAACGTTATATACTATAACGATATAACGTATAACGTTATATACCTTAACGATATAACGTATAACGTTATATACCTTAACCATATAACGTATAACGTTATATACTATAGCGATATAACGTATAACGTTATATAGTATTACTAAATATCGTATAACGTTATATACTATTACAAAATAACGTATAACGTTATATTCCTTAACGATATAACGTATAACGTTATATACTATAACGATATAACGTATAACGTTATATACTATTACAAAATAACGTATAACGTTATATACTATTACAAAATAACGTATAACGTTATATACTATTACAAAATAACGTATAACGTTATATAGCATTACGATATAACGTATAACGTTGTATACCATTATCATATAACGTATAACGTAATGTAGTACACCGTTACAACTTATAACGTTATATACTATAACGATATAACGTATAACGTTATATTCCATTACAATATAACGTATGACGTTATATACTATTACAAAATAACGTATAACGTTATATACTATTACAAAATAACGTATAACGTTATATAGCATTACGATATAACGTATAACGTTGTATACCATTATCATATAACGTATAACGTTATGTAGTACACCGTTACAACGTATAACGTTATATACTATAACGATATAACGTATAACGTTATATACTATAACGATATAACGTATAACGTTATATACCTTAACGATATAACGTATAACGTTATATACTATAACGATATAACGTATAACGTTATATACTATAGCGATATAACGTATAACGTTATATAGTATTACAAAATAACGTATAACGTTATATACTATTACAAAATAACGTATAACGTTATATTCCTTTACGATATAACGTATAACGTTATATACTATAACGATATAACGTATAACGTTATATACTATAACGATATAACGTATAACGTTATATACTATTACAAAATAACGTATAACGTTATATACTATTACAAAATAACGTATAACGTTATATACTATTACAAAATAACGTATAACGTTATATAGCACTACGATATAACGTATAACGTTGTATACCATTATCATATAACGTATAACGTTATGTAGTACACAGTTACAACTTATAACGTTATGTAGAGCAACGTTACAACGTATAACGTTATATACTATAACGATATAACGTATAACGTTATATACCATTACGATATAACGTATAACGTTATATACCATTACGATATAACGTATAACGTTATATACCATTACGATATAACGTATAACGTTATATACCATTACGATATAACGTATAACGTTATATACCATTACGATATAGCGTATAACGTTATATACTATTACAAAATAACGTATAACGTTATATACCTTAACGATATAACGTATAACGTTATATGCTATAACGATATAACACATAACGTTATATACTATTACAAAATTACGTATAACGTTCTATACCATTACGGTATAACGTATAACGTTGTATAGTATTACGATATAACGTATAACGTTATGTAGTACACCGTTACAACGTATAACGTTATGTAGTACAACGTTACAACGTATAACGTTATATACTATAACGATATAACGCATAACGTTATATACCATTACGATATAACGTGTAACGTTATATACTATTACCAACTAACGTATAACGTTATATAATATTACGAAATAACGTATAACGTTATATAGCATTACGATATAACGTATAACGTTATATACCTTAACGATATAACGTATAACGTTATATACTATAACGATATAACGCATAACGTTATATACTATTACAAAATTACGTATAACGTTCTATACCATTACGGTATAACGTATAACGTTGTATAGTATTACGATATAACGTATAACGTTATGTAGTACACCGTTAGAACGTATAACGTTATGTAGAACAACGTTACAACGTATAACGTTATATACTTTAACCATATAGCGTATAACGTTATATACCATTACGATATAACGTATAACGTTATATACCATTACGATATAACGTATAACGTTATAATACTTAACGATATAACGTATAGCGTTATATACTATAACGATATAACGTATAGCGTTATATACTATAACGATATAACGCATAACGTTATATACTATTACAAAATTACGTATAACGTTCTATACTATTACGGTATAACGTATAACGTTGTATAGTATTACGATATAACGTATAACGTTATGTAGTACACCGTTACAACGTATAACGTTATGTAGTACAATGTTACAACGTATAACGTTATATACTATAACGATATAACGCATAACGTTATATACCATTACGATATAACGTGTAACGTTATATACTATTACCAACTAACGTATAACGTTATATAATATTACGAAATAACGTATAACGTTATATAGCATTACGATATAACGTATAACGTTATATACCTTAACGATATAACGTATAACGTTATATACTATAACGATATAACGCATAACGTTATATACTATTACAAAATTACGTATAACGTTCTATACCATTACGGTATAACGTATAACGTTGTATAGTATTACGATATAACGTATAACGTTATGTAGTACACCGTTAGAACGTATAACGTTATGTAGAACAACGTTACAACGTATAACGTTATATACTATAACGATATAGCGTATAACGTTATATACCATTACGATATAACGTATAACGTTATATACCATTACGATATAACGTATAACGTTATAATACTTAACGATATAACGTATAGCGTTATATACTATAACGATATAACGCATAACGTTATATACTATTACAAAATTACGTATAACGTTCTATACCATTACGGTATAACGTATAACGTTGTATAGTATTACGATATAACGTATAACGTTATGTAGTACACCGTTACAACGTATAACGTTATGTAGTACAACGTTACAACGTATAACGTTATATACTATAACGATATAACGCATAACGTTATATACCATTACGATATAACGTGTAACGTTATATACTATTACCAACTAACGTATAACGTTATATAATATTACGAAATAACGTATAACGTTATATACTATTACGATATAACGTATAACGTTATATAGTATTACAAAATAACGTATAACGTTATATACTATTACAAAATAACGTATAACGTTATAGTCCTTAACGATATAACGTATAGCGTTATATACTATAACGATATAACGTATAACGTTATATACTATTACAAAATAACGTATAACGTTATATACTATTACAAAATAACGTATAACGTTATATACTATTACATAATAACGTATAACGTTATATAGCATTACGATATAACGTATAACGTTATATACGATTACAATATAACGTATAACGATATATACTATTACAAACTAACGTATAACGTTATATACTATTACAAAATAACGTATAACGTTATATAGCATTACGATATAACGTATAACGTTGTATACCATTATCATATAACGTATAACGTTATGTAGTGCACCGTTACAACGTATACCGTTATGTAGTAAAACGTTACAACGTATAACGATATATACTATAACGATATAACGTATAACGTTATATACCATTACGATAGAACGTGTAACGTTATGTAGTACACCGTTACAACGTATAACGTTATGTAGTATTACTAAATAACGTATAACGTTATATACTATTACAAAATAACGTATAACGTTATATTCCTTATCGATATAACGTATAGCGTTATATACTATAACGATATAACGTATAACGTTATATACTATAACGATATAACGTATAGCGTTATATACTATAACGATATAACGCATAACGTTATATAGTATAACGATATAACGTATAACGTTATATACTATTACAAAATAACGTATAACGTTATATACTATTACAAAATAACGTATAACGTTATATACTATTACATAATAACGTATAACGTTATATAGCATTACGATATAACGTATAACGTTGTATACCATTATCATATAACGTATAACGTTATGTAGTGCACCGTTACAACGTATAACGTTATGTAGTAAAACGTTACAACGTATAACGATATATACTGTAACGATATAACGTATAACGTTATATACCATTACGATAGAACGTGTAACGTTATATACTATTACCAAATAACGTATAACGTTATATAATATTACAAAATAACGTATAACGTTATATAGCATTACGAAATAACGTATAACGTTATGTAGTATACCGTTACAACGTATAGCGTAATATACTATTACGATATAACGTATAACGTTATATACTATTACGATATAACGAATAACGATGTATACTATTACGATATAACGTATAACGTTATGTAGTACACCGTTACAACGTATAACGTTATGTAGTACACCGTTACAACGTATAACGTTATATACTATAACGATATAACGTATAACGTTATATACCATTACGATATAACGTATAACGTTGTATAGTATTACGATATAACGTATAAGGTTATGTAGTACACCGTTACAACGTATAACGTTATGTAGTAAAACGTTACAACGTATAACGTTATATACTATAACGATATAACGTATAACGTTATATACCATTACGATATAACGTGTAACGTTATATACTATTACCAACTAACGTATAACATTATATAATATTACGAAATAACGTATAACGTTATATAGCATTACGATATAACGTATAACGTTCTATACCATTACGATATAACGTATAACGTTGTATAGTATTACGATATAACGTATAACGTTATGTAGTACACCGTTAGAACGTATAACGTTATGTAGAACAACGTTACAACGTATAACGTTATATACTATAACGATATAGCGTATAACGTTATATACCATTACGATATAACGTATAACGTTATATACCATTACGATATAACGTATAACGTTATATACTATTACGAAATAACGTATAACGTTATATACTATTACGATATAACGTATAACGTTATATAGTATTACAAAATAACGTATAACGTTATATACTATTACAAAATAACGTATAACGTTATATTCCTTATCGATATAACGTATAGCGTTATATACTATAACGATATAACGTATAACGTTATATACTATAACGATATAACGTATAGCGTTATATACTATAACGATATAACGCATAACGTTATATAGTATAACGACATAACGTATAACGTTATATACTATTACAAAATAACGTATAACGTTATATACTATTACAAAATAACGTATAACGTTATATACTATTACATAATAACGTATAACGTTATATAGCATTACGATATAACGTATAACGTTGTATACCATTATCATATAACGTATAACGTTATGTAGTGCACCGTTACAACGTATAACGTTATGTAGTAAAACGTTACAACGTATAACGATATATACTGTAACGATATAACGTATAACGTTATATACCATTACGATAGAACGTGTAACGTTATATACTATTACCAAATAACGTATAACGTTATATAATATTACAAAATAACGTACAACGTTATATAGAATTACGAAATAACGTATAACGTTATGTAGTATACCGTTACAACGTATAGCGTAATATACTATTACGATATAACGTATAACGTTATATACTATTACGATATAACGAATAACGTTGTATACTATTACGATATAACGTATAACGTTATGTAGTACACCGTTACAACGTATAACGTTATGTAGTACACCGTTACAACGTATAACGTTATATACTATAACGATATAACGTATAACGTTATATACCATTACGATATAACGTATAACGTTGTATAGTATTACGATATAACGTATAAGGTTATGTAGTACACCGTTACAACGTATAACGTTATGTAGAACAACGTTACAACGTATAACGTTATATACTATAACGATTTAACGTATAACGTTATATACCATTACGATATAACGTATAACGTTATATACCATTACGATATAACGTATAACGTTATATACTATTACAAAATAACGTATAACGTTATATACCTTAACGATATAACGTATAACGTTATATACTATAACGATATAACGTATAACGTTATATACTATAGCAATATAACGTATAACGTTATATACTATAACGATATAAGGTATAACGTTATATACCTTAACGATATAACGTATAACGTTATATACCTTAACCATATAACGTATAACGTTATATTTTATAGCGATATAACGTATAACGTTATATAGTATTACTAAATAACGTATAACGTTATATACTATTACAAAATAACGTATAACGTTATATTCCTTAACGATATAACGTATAACGTTATATACTATAACGATATAACGTATAACGTTATATACTATAACGATATAACGTATAACGTTATATACTATTACAAAATAACGTATAACTTTATATACTATTACAAAATAACGTATAACGTTATATACTATCACAAAATAACGTATAACGTTATATAGCATTACGATATAACGTATAACGTTGTATACCATTATCATATAACGTATAACGTTATGTAGTACACCGTTACAACTTATAACGTTATGTAGAGCAACGTTACAACGTATAACGTTATATACTATAACGATATAACGTATAACGTTATATACCATTACGATATAACGTATAACGTTATATACCATTACGATATAACGTATAACGTTATATACCATTACGATATAACGTATAACGTTATATACTATTACAAAATAACGTATAACATTATATACCTTAACGATATAACGTATAACGTTATATACTATAACGATATAACGCATAACGTTATATACTATTACAAAATTACGTATAACGTTCTATACCATTACGGTATAACGTATAACGTTGTATAGTATTACGATATAACGTATAACGTTATGTAGTACACCGTTACAACGTATAACGTTATGTAGTACAACGTTACAACGTATAACGTTATATACTATAACGATATAACGCATAACGTTATATACCATTACGATATAACGTGTAACGTTATATACTATTACCAACTAACGTATAACGTTATATAATATTACGAAATAACGTATAACGTTATATAGCATTACGATATAACGTATAACGTTCTATACCATTACGATATAACGTATAACGTTGTATAGTATTACGATATAACGTATAACGTTATGTAGTACACCGTTAGAACGTATAACGTTATGTAGAACAACGTTACAACGTATAATATCGTTATATGCTATAACGATATAGCGTATAACGTTATATACCATTACGATATAACGTATAACGTTATATACCATTACGATATAACGTATAACGTTATATACTATTACAAAATAACGTATAACGTTATATACCTTAACGATATAACGTATAACGTTATATACTATAACAATATAACGTATAGCGTTATATACTATAACGATATAACGTATAGCGTTATATACTATAACGATATAACGCATAACGTTATATACTATAACGATATAACGTATAACGTTATATACTATTACAAAATAACGTATAACGTTATATACTATTACAAAATAACGTATAACGTTATATACTATTACATAATAACGTATAACGTTATATAGCATTACGATATAACGTATAACGTTGTATACCATTATCATATAACGTATAACGTTATGTAGTGCACCGTTACAACGTATAACGTTATGTAGTAAAACGTTACAACGTATAACGATATATACTATAACGATATAACGTATATCGTTATACACCATTACGATAGAACGTGTAACGTTATATACTATTACCAAATAACGTATAACGTTATATAATATTACAAAATAACGTATAACGTTATATAGCATTACGAAATAACGTATAACGTTATGTAGTATACCGTTACAACGTATAGCGTTATATACTATTACGATATATCGTATAACGTTATATACTATTACGATATAACGAATAACGTTGTATACTATTACGATATAACGTATAACGTTATGTAGTACACCGTTACAACGTATAACGTTATATACTATAACGATATAACGTATAACGTTATATACCATTACGATATAACGTGTAACGTTATATACTATTACCAACTAACGTATAACGTTATATAATATTACGAAATAACGTATAACGTTATATAGCATTACGATATAACGTATAACGTTCTATACCATTACGATATAACGTATAACGTTGTATAGTATTACGATATAACGTATAACGTTATGTAGTACACCGTTAGAACATATAACGTTATGTAGAACAACGTTACAACGTATAACGTTATATACCTTAACGATATAACGTATAACGTTATATACCTTAACCATATAACGTATAACGTTATATTTTATAGCGATATAACGTATAACGTTATATAGTATTACTAAATAACGTATAACGTTATATACTATTACAAAATAACGTATAACGTTATATTCCTTAACGATATAACGTATAACGTTATATACTATAACGATATAACGTATAACGTTATATACTATAACGATATAACGTATAACGTTATATACTATTACAAAATAACGTATAACGTTATATACTATTACAAAATAACGTATAACGTTATATACTATCACAAAATAACGTATAACGTTATATACTATTACATAATAACGTATAACGTTATATAGCATTACGATATAACGTATAACGTTGTATACCATTATCATATAACGTATAACGTTATGTAGTGCACCGTTACAACGTATAACGTTATGTAGTAAAACGTTACAACGTATAACGATATATACTATAACGATATAACGTATAACGTTATATACCATTACGATATAACGTGTAACGTTATATACTATTACCAACTAACGTATAACGTTATATAATATTACGAAATAACGTATAACGTTATATAGCATTACGATATAACGTATAACGTTCTATACCATTACGATATAACGTATAACGTTGTATAGTATTACGATATAACGTATAACGTTATGTAGTACACCGTTAGAACGTATAACGCTATGTAGAACAACGTTACAGCGTATAACGTTATATACTATAACGATATAGCGTATAACGTTATATACCATTACGATATAACGTATAACGTTATATACCATTACGATATAACGTATAACGTTATATACTATTACAAAATAACGTATAACGTTATATACCTTAACGATATAACGTATAACGTTATATACTATAACGATATAACGTATAACGTTATATACTATAGCGATATAACGTATAACGTTATATACTATAACGATATAAGGTATAACGTTATATACCTTAACGATATAACGTATAACGTTATATACCTTAACCATATAACGTATAACGTTATATTTTATAGCGATATAACGTATAACGTTATATAGTATTACTAAATAACGTATAACGTTATATACTATTACAAAATAACGTATAACGTTATATTCCTTAACGATATAACGTATAACGTTATATACTATAACGATATAACGTATAACGTTATATACTATAACGATATAACGTATAACGTTATATACTATTACAAAATAACGTATAACGTTATATACTATTACAAAATAACGTATAACGTTATATACTATCACAAAATAACGTATAACGTTATATAGCATTACGATATAACGTATAACGTTGTATACCATTATCATATAACGTATAACGTTATGTAGTACACCGTTACAACTTATAACGTTATGTAGAGCAACGTTACAACGTATAACGTTATATACTATAACGATATAACGTATAACGTTATATACCATTACGATATAACGTATAACGTTATATACCATTACGATATAACGTATAACGTTATATACCATTACGATATAACGTATAACGTTATATACTATTACAAAATAACGTATAACATTATATACCTTAACGATATAACGTATAACGTTATATACTATAACGATATAGCGCATAACGTTATATACTATTACAAAATTACGTATAACGTTCTATACCATTACGGTATAACGTATAACGTTGTATAGTATTACGATATAACGTATAACGTTATGTAGTACACCGTTACAACGTATAACGTTATGTAGTACAACGTTACAACGTATAACGTTATATACTATAAGGATATAACGCATAACGTTATATACCATTACGATATAACGTGTAACGTTATATACTATTACCAACTAACGTATAACGTTATATAATATTACGAAATAACGTATAACGTTATATAGCATTACGATATAACGTATAACGTTCTATACCATTACGATATAACGTATAACGTTGTATAGTATTACGATATAACGTATAACGTTATGTAGTACACCGTTAGAACGTATAACGTTATGTAGAACAACGTTACAACGTATAACGTTATATGCTATAACGATATAGCGTATAACGTTATATACCATTACGATATAACGTATAACGTTATATACCATTACGATATAACGTATAACGTTATATACTATTACAAAATAACGTATAACGTTATATACCTTAACGATATAACGTATAACGTTATATACTATAACAATATAACGTATAACGTTATATACTATTACGATATAACGTATAACGTTATATACTATTACAAAATAACGTATAACGTTATATTCCTTAACGATATAACGTATAGCGTTATATACTATAACGATATAACGTATAGCGTTATATACTATAACGATATAACGCATAACGTTATATACTATAACGATATAACGTATAACGTTATATACTATTACAAAATAACGTATAACGTTATATACTATTACAAAATAACGTATAACGTTATATACTATTACATAATAACGTATAACGTTATATAGCATTACGATATAACGTATAACGTTGTATACCATTATCATATAACGTATAACGTTATGTAGTGCACCGTTACAACGTATAACGTTATGTAGTAAAACGTTACAACGTATAACGATATATACTATAACGATATAACGTATAACGTTAGTATACCATTACGATAGAACGTGTAACGTTATATACTATTACCAAATAACGTATAACGTTATATAATATTACAAAATAACGTATAACGTTATATAGCATTACGAAATAACGTATAACGTTATGTAGTATACCGTTACAACGTATAGCGTTATATACTATTACGATATAACGTATAACGTTATATACTATTACGATATAACGAATAACGTTGTATACTATTACGATATAACGTATAACGTTATGTAGTACACCGTTACAACGTATAACGTTATGTAGTACACCGTTACAACGTATAACGTTATATACTATAACGATATAACGTATAACGTTATATACCATTACGATATAACGCATAACGTTGTATAGTATTACGATATAACGTATAAGGTTATGTAGTACACCGTTACAACGTATAACGTTATGTAGAACAACGTTACAACGTATAACGTTATATACTATAGCGATATAACGTATAACGTTATATACCATTACGATATAACGTATAACGTTATACAGCATTACGATATAACGTATAACGTTATATACTATTACAAAATAACGTATAACGTTATATACCTTAACGATATAACGTATAACGTTATATACTATAACGATATAACGTATAACGTTATATACTATAGCGATATAACGTATAACGTTATATACTATAACGATATAACGTATAACGTTATATACCTTAACGATATAACGTATAACGTTATATACCTTAACCATATAACGTATAACGTTATATACTATAGCGATATAACGTATAACGTTATATAGTATTACTAAATATCGTATAACGTTATATACTATTACAAAATAACGTATAACGTTATATTCCTTAACGATATAACGTATAACGTTATATACTATAACGATATAACGTATAACGTTATATACTATTACAAAATAACGTATAACGTTATATACTATTACAAAATAACGTATAACGTTATATACTATTACAAAATAACGTATAACGTTATATAGCATTACGATATAACGTATAACGTTGTATACCATTATCATATAACGTATAACGTAATGTAGTACACCGTTACAACTTATAACGTTATATACTATAACGATATAACGTATAACGTTATATTCCATTACAATATAACGTATGACGTTATATACTATTACAAAATAACGTATAACGTTATATACTATTACAAAATAACGTATAACGTTATATAGCATTACGATATAACGTATAACGTTGTATACCATTATCATATAACGTATAACGTTATGTAGTACACCGTTACAACGTATAACGTTATATACTATAACGATATAACGTATAACGTTATATACCATTACGATATAACGTATAACGTTATATACCATTACGATATAACGTATAACGTTATATACTATTACAAAATAACGTATAACGTTATACACCTTAACGATATAACGTATAACGTTGTATACTATAACGATATAACGTATAACGTTATATACTATAGCGATATAACGTTTAACGTTATATAGTATTACAAAATAACATATAACGTTATATACTATTACAAAATAACGTATAACGTTATATTCCTTAACGATATAACGTATAACGTTATATACTATAACGATATAACGTATAACGTTATATAACTTAACGATATAACGTATAACGTTATATACTATAACGATATAACGTATAACGTTATATACTATAGCGATATAACGTATAACGTTATATAGTATTACAAAATAACGTATAACGTTATATACTATTACAAAATAACGTATAACGTTATATTCCTTTACGATATAACGTATAACGTTATATACTATAACGATATAACGTATAACGTTATATACTATAACGATATAACGTATAACGTTATATACTATTACAAAATAACGTATAACGTTATATACTATTACAAAATAACGTATAACGTTATATACTATTACAAAATAACGTATAACGTTATATAGCACTACGATATAATGTATAACGTTGTATACCATTATCATATAACGTATAACGTTATGTAGTACACAGTTACAACTTATAACGTTATGTAGAGCAACGTTACAACGTATAACGTTATATACTATAACGATATAACGTATAACGTTATATACCATTACGATATAACGTATAACGTTATATACCATTACGATATAACGTATAACGTTATATACCATTACGATATAACGTATAACGTTATATACCATTACGATATAACGTATAACGTTATATACCATTACGATATAGCGTATAACGTTATATACTATTACAAAATAACGTATAACGTTATATACCTTAACGATATAACGTATAACGTTATATGCTATAACGATATAACACATAACGTTATATACTATTACAAAATTACGTATAACGTTCTATACCATTACGGTATAACGTATAACGTTGTATAGTATTACGATATAACGTATAACGTTATGTAGTACACCGTTACAACGTATAACGTTATGTAGTACAACGTTACAACGTATAACGTTATATACTATAACGATATAACGCATAACGTTATATACCATTACGATATAACGTGTAACGTTATATACTATTACCAACTAACGTATAACGTTATATAATATTACGAAATAACGTATAACGTTATATAGCATTACGATATAACGTATAACGTTATATACCATTACGATATAACGTATAACGTTATATACTATTACAAAATAACGTATAACGTTATACACCTTAACGATATAACGTATAACGTTGTATACTATAACGATATAACGTATAACGTTATATACTATAGCGATATAACGTTTAACGTTATATAGTATTACAAAATAACATATAACGTTATATACTATTACAAAATAACGTATAACGTTATATTCCTTAACGATATAACGTATAACGTTATATACTATAACGATATAACGTATAACGTTATATAACTTAACGATATAACGTATAACGTTATATACTATAACGATATAACGTATAACGTTATATACTATAGCGATATAACGTTTAACGTTATATAGTATTACAAAATAACATATAACGTTATATACTATTACAAAATAACGTATAACGTTATATTCCTTAACGATATAACGTATAACGTTATATACTATAACGATATAACGTATAACGTTATATAACTTAACGATATAACGTATAACGTTATATACTATAACGATATAACGTATAACGTTATATACTATAGCGATATAACGTATAACGTTATATAGTATTACAAAATAACGTATAACGTTATATACTATTACAAAATAACGTATAACGTTATATTCCTTTACGATATAACGTATAACGTTATATACTATAACGATATAACGTATAACGTTATATACTATAACGATATAACGTATAACGTTATATACTATTACAAAATAACGTATAACGTTATATACTATTACAAAATAACGTATAACGTTATATACTATTACAAAATAACGTATAACGTTATATAGCACTACGATATAATGTATAACGTTGTATACCATTATCATATAACGTATAACGTTATGTAGTACACAGTTACAACTTATAACGTTATGTAGAGCAACGTTACAACGTATAACGTTATATACTATAACGATATAACGTATAACGTTATATACCATTACGATATAACGTATAACGTTATATACCATTACGATATAACGTATAACGTTATATACCATTACGATATAACGTATAACGTTATATACCATTACGATATAACGTATAACGTTATATACCATTACGATATAGCGTATAACGTTATATACTATTACAAAATAACGTATAACGTTATATACCTTAACGATATAACGTATAACGTTATATGCTATAACGATATAACACATAACGTTATATACTATTACAAAATTACGTATAACGTTCTATACCATTACGGTATAACGTATAACGTTGTATAGTATTACGATATAACGTATAACGTTATGTAGTACACCGTTACAACGTATAACGTTATGTAGTACAACGTTACAACGTATAACGTTATATACTATAACGATATAACGCATAACGTTATATACCATTACGATATAACGTGTAACGTTATATACTATTACCAACTAACGTATAACGTTATATAATATTACGAAATAACGTATAACGTTATATAGCATTACGATATAACGTATAACGTTATATACCTTAACGATATAACGTATAACGTTATATACTATAACGATATAACGCATAACGTTATATACTATTACAAAATTACGTATAACGTTCTATACCATTACGGTATAACGTATAACGTTGTATAGTATTACGATATAACGTATAACGTTATGTAGTACACCGTTAGAACGTATAACGTTATGTAGAACAACGTTACAACGTATAACGTTATATACTATAACCATATAGCGTATAACGTTATATACCATTACGATATAACGTATAACGTTATATACCATTACGATATAACGTATAACGTTATAATACTTAACGATATAACGTATAGCGTTATATACTATAACGATATAACGTATAGCGTTATATACTATAACGATATAACGCATAACGTTATATACTATTACAAAATTACGTATAACGTTCTATACTATTACGGTATAACGTATAACGTTGTATAGTATTACGATATAACGTATAACGTTATGTAGTACACCGTTACAACGTATAACGTTATGTAGTACAACGTTACAACGTATAACGTTATATACTATAACGATATAACGCATAACGTTATATACCATTACGATATAACGTGTAACGTTATATACTATTACCAACTAACGTATAACGTTATATAATATTACGAAATAACGTATAACGTTATATAGCATTACGATATAACGTATAACGTTATATACCTTAACGATATAACGTATAACGTTATATACTATAACGATATAACGCATAACGTTATATACTATTACAAAATTACGTATAACGTTCTATACCATTACGGTATAACGTATAACGTTGTATAGTATTACGATATAACGTATAACGTTATGTAGTACACCGTTAGAACGTATAACGTTATGTAGAACAACGTTACAACGTATAACGTTATATACTATAACGATATAGCGTATAACGTTATATACCATTACGATATAACGTATAACGTTATATACCATTACGATATAACGTATAACGTTATAATACTTAACGATATAACGTATAGCGTTATATACTATAACGATATAACGTATAGCGTTATATACTATAACGATATAACGCATAACGTTATATACTATTACAAAATTACGTATAACGTTCTATACCATTACGGTATAACGTATAACGTTGTATAGTATTACGATATAACGTATAACGTTATGTAGTACACCGTTACAACGTATAACGTTATGTAGTACAACGTTACAACGTATAACGTTATATACTATAACGATATAACGCATAACGTTATATACCATTACGATATAACGTGTAACGTTATATACTATTACCAACTAACGTATAACGTTATATAATATTACGAAATAACGTATAACGTTATATACTATTACGATATAACGTATAACGTTATATAGTATTACAAAATAACGTATAACGTTATATACTATTACAAAATAACGTATAACGTTATAGTCCTTAACGATATAACGTATAGCGTTATATACTATAACGATATAACGTATAACGTTATATACTATAACGATATAACGTATAACGTTATATACTATTACAAAATAACGTATAACGTTATATACTATTACAAAATAACGTATAACGTTATATACTATTACATAATAACGTATAACGTTATATAGCATTACGATATAACGTATAACGTTGTATGCCATTATCATATAACGTATAACGTTATGTAGTGCACCGTTACAACGTATAACGTTATGTAGTAAAACGTTACAACGTATAACGTTATATACTATAACGATATAACGTATAACGTTATATACCATTACGATATAACGTATATTATATATCCTATTACCAAATAACGTATAACGTTATATAATATTACAAAATAACGTATAACGTTATATAGCATTACGATATAACGTATAACGTTGTATACTATTATCATATAACCTATAACGCTATGTAGTATACCGTTACAACGTATAACGTTGTATACTATTACGATATAACGTATAACGTTAGATCCTATTGCTATATAACGTATAACGTCGTATACTATTACGATATAAGGCATAACGTTATATACCATAACGACATAACGTATAACGTTATATACTATAACGATAAAACGTATAACGTTATATATAATAACGATATAACGTATAACGTTATATACCATTACGATATAACGTATAACGTTATATACCATTACGATATAACGTATAACGTTATATACTATTGCAAAATAACGTATAACGTTATATACCTTAACGATATAACGTATAACGTTATATACTATAACGATATAACGTATAACGTTATATACTATAGCGATATAACGTATAACGTTATATACTATAACGATATAACGTATAACGTTATATATCTTAACGATATAACGTATAACGTTATATACCATTACGATATAACGTATAACGTTATATACCATTACGATATAACGTATAACGTTATATACTATTACAAAATAGCGTACAACGTTATATACCTTAACGATATAACGTATAACGTTATATACTATAACGATATAACGTATAACGTTATATACTATAACGATATAACGTATAACGTTATATAGTATTACAAAATAACGTATAACGTTATATACTATTACAAAATAACGTATAACGTTATATTCCTTAACGATATAACGTTTACCGTTATATACTATAACGATATAACGTATAACGTTATATACCTTAACGATATAACGTATAGCGTTATATACTATAACGATATAACGTATAACGTTATATACTATTACAAAATAACGTATAACGTTATATACTCTTACAAAATAACGTATAACGTTATATACTATTACAAAATAACGTATAACGTTATATAGCATTACGATATAACGTATAACGTTGTATACCATTATCATATAACGTATAACGTTATGTAGTACACCGTTACAACGTATAACGTTATGTAGAGCAACGTTACAACGTATAACGTTATATACTATAACGATATAACCTATAACGTTATATACCATTACGATATAACGTATAACGTTATATACCATTACGGTATAACGTATAACGTTATATACTATAGCGATATAACGTATAACGTTACATAGTATTACAAAATAACGTATAACGTTATATACTATTACAAAATAACGTATAACGTTATATTCCCTTACGATATAACGTATAACGTTATATTCCTTAACGATATAACGTATAGCGTTATATACTATAACGATATAACGTATAGCGTTATATACTATAACGATATAACGCATAACGTTATATACTATAACGATATAACGTATAACGTTATATACTATTACAAAATAACGTATAACGTTATATACTATTACAAAATAACGTATAACGTTATATACTATTACATAATAACGTATAACGTTATATAGCATTACGATATAACGTATAACGTTGTATACCATTATCATATAACGTATAACGTTATGTAGTGCACCGTTACAACGTATAACGTTATGTAGTAAAACGTTACAACGTATAACGATATATACTATAACGATATAACGTATAACGTTATACACCATTACGATAGAACGTGTAACGTTATATACTATTACCAAATAACGTATAACGTTATATAATATTACAAAATAACGTATAACGTTATATAGCATTACGAAATAACGTATAACGTTATGTAGTATACCGTTACAACGTATAGCGTTATATACTATTACGATATAACGTATAACGTTATATACTATTACGATATAACGAATAACGTTGTATACTATTACGATATAACGTATAACGTTATGTAGTACACCGTTACAACGTATAACGTTATATACTATAACGATATAACGTATAACGTTATATACCATTACGATATAACGTGTAACGTTATATACTATTACCAACTAACGTATAACGTTATATAATATTACGAAATAACGTATAACGTTATATAGCATTACGATATAACGTATAACGTTCTATACCATTACGATATAACGTATAACGTTGTATAGTATTACGATATAACGTATAACGTTATGTAGTACACCGTTAGAACATATAACGTTATGTAGAACAACGTTACAACGTATAACGTTATATACCTTAACGATATAACGTATAACGTTATATACCTTAACCATATAACGTATAACGTTATATTTTATAGCGATATAACGTATAACGTTATATAGTATTACTAAATAACGTATAACGTTATATACTATTACAAAATAACGTATAACGTTATATTCCTTAACGATATAACGTATAACGTTATATACTATAACGATATAACGTATAACGTTATATACTATAACGATATAACGTATAACGTTATATACTATTACAAAATAACGTATAACGTTATATACTATTACAAAATAACGTATAACGTTATATACTATCACAAAATAACGTATAACGTTATATACTATTACATAATAACGTATAACGTTATATAGCATTACGATATAACGTATAACGTTGTATACCATTATCATATAACGTATAACGTTATGTAGTGCACCGCTACAACGTATAACGTTATGTAGTAAAACGTTACAACGTATAACGTTATATACTATAACGATATAACGTATAACGTTATATACCATTACGATATAACGTGTAACGTTATATACTATTACCAACTAACGTATAACGTTATATAATATTACGAAATAACGTATAACGTTATATAGCATTACGATATAACGTATAACGTTCTATACCATTACGATATAACGTATAACGTTGTATAGTATTACGATATAACGTATAACGTTATGTAGTACACCGTTAGAACGTATAACGTTATGTAGAACAACGTTACAACGTATAACGTTATATACTATAACGATATAGCGTATAACGTTATATACCATTACGATATAACGTATAACGTTATATACCATTACGATATAACGTATAACGTTATATACTATTACAAAATAACGTATAACGTTATATACCTTAACGATATAACGTATAACGTTATATACTATAACGATATAACGTATAACGTTATATACTATAGCGATATAACGTATAACGTTATATACTATAACGATATAAGGTATAACGTTATATACCTTAACGATATAACGTATAACGTTATATACCTTAACCATATAACGTATAACGTTATATTTTATAGCGATATAACGTATAACGTTATATAGTATTACTAAATAACGTATAACGTTATATACTATTACAAAATAACGTATAACGTTATATTCCTTAACGATATAACGTATAACGTTATATACTATAACGATATAACGTATAACGTTATATACTATAACGATATAACGTATAACGTTATATACTATTACAAAATAACGTATAACGTTATATACTACTACAAAATAACGTATAACGTTATATACTATCACAAAATAACGTATAACGTTATATAGCATTACGATATAACGTATAACGTTGTATACCATTATCATATAACGTATAACGTTATGTAGTACACCGTTACAACTTATAACGTTATGTAGAGCAACGTTACAACGTATAACGTTATATACTATAACGATATAACGTATAACGTTATATACCATTACGATATAACGTATAACGTTATATACCATTACGATATAACGTATAACGTTATATACCATTACGATATAACGTATAACGTTATATACTATTACAAAATAACGTATAACATTATATACCTTAACGATATAACGTATAACGTTATATACTATAACGATATAACGCATAACGTTATATACTATTACAAAATTACGTATAACGTTCTATACCATTACGGTATAACGTATAACGTTGTATAGTATTACGATATAACGTATAACGTTATGTAGTACACCGTTACAACGTATAACGTTATGTAGTACAACGTTACAACGTATAACGTTATATACTATAACGATATAACGCATAACGTTATATACCATTACGATATAACGTGTAACGTTATATACTATTACCAACTAACGTATAACGTTATATAATATTACGAAATAACGTATAACGTTATATAGCATTACGATATAACGTATAACGTTCTATACCATTACGATATAACGTATAACGTTGTATAGTATTACGATATAACGTATAACGTTATGTAGTACACCGTTAGAACGTATAACGTTATGTAGAACAACGTTACAACGTATAACGTTATATGCTATAACGATATAGCGTATAACGTTATATACCATTACGATATAACGTATAACGTTATATACCATTACGATATAACGTATAACGTTATATACTATTACAAAATAACGTATAACGTTATATACCTTAACGATATAACGTATAACGTTATATACTATAACAATATAACGTATAACGTTATATACTATTACGATATAACGTATAACGTTATATACTATTACAAAATAACGTATAACGTTATATTCCTTAACGATATAACGTATAGCGTTATATACTATAACGATATAACGTATAGCGTTATATACTATAACGATATAACGCATAACGTTATATACTATAACGATATAACGTATAACGTTATATACTATTACAAAATAACGTATAACGTTATATACTATTACAAAATAACGTATAACGTTATATACTATTACATAATAACGTATAACGTTATATAGCATTACGATATAACGTATAACGTTGTATACCATTATCATATAACGTATAACGTTATGTAGTGCACCGTTACAACGTATAACGTTATGTAGTAAAACGTTACAACGTATAACGATATATACTATAACGATATAACGTATAACGTTATATACCATTACGATAGAACGTGTAACGTTATATACTATTACCAAATAACGTATAACGTTATATACTATTACAAAATAACGTATAACGTTATATACTATTACAAAATAACGTATAACGTTATATACTATTACAAAATAACGTATAACGTTATATAGCATTACGATATAACGTATAACGTTGTATACCATTATCATATAACGTATAACGTAATGTAGTACACCGTTACAACTTATAACGTTATATACTATAACGATATAACGTATAACGTTATATTCCATTACAATATAACGTATGACGTTATATACTATTACAAAATAACGTATAACGTTATATACTATTACAAAATAACGTATAACGTTATATAGCATTACGATATAACGTATAACGTTGTATACCATTATCATATAACGTATAACGTTATGTAGTACACCGTTACAACGTATAACGTTATATACTATAACGATATAACGTATAACGTTATATACCATTACGATATAACGTATAACGTTATATACCATTACGATATAACGTATAACGTTATATACTATTACAAAATAACGTATAACGTTATACACCTTAACGATATAACGTATAACGTTGTATACTATAACGATATAACGTATAACGTTATATACTATAGCGATATAACGTTTAACGTTATATAGTATTACAAAATAACATATAACGTTATATACTATTACAAAATAACGTATAACGTTATATTCCTTAACGATATAACGTATAACGTTATATACTATAACGATATAACGTATAACGTTATATACCTTAACGATATAACGTATAACGTTATATACTATAACGATATAACGTATAACGTTATATACTATAGCGATATAACGTATAACGTTATATAGTATTACAAAATAACGTATAACGTTATATACTATTACAAAATAACGTATAACGTTATATTCCTTTACGATATAACGTATAACGTTATATACTATAACGATATAACGTATAACGTTATATACTATAACGATATAACGTATAACGTTATATACTATTACAAAATAACGTATAACGTTATATAGCATTACGATATAACGTATAACGTTATATACCTTAACGATATAACGTATAACGTTATATACTATAACGATATAACGCATAACGTTATATACTATTACAAAATTACGTATAACGTTCTATACCATTACGGTATAACGTATAACGTTGTATAGTATTACGATATAACGTATAACGTTATGTAGTACACCGTTAGAACGTATAACGTTATGTAGAACAACGTTACAACGTATAACGTTATATACTATAACCATATAGCGTATAACGTTATATACCATTACGATATAACGTATAACGTTATATACCATTACGATATAACGTATAACGTTATAATACTTAACGATATAACGTATAGCGTTATATACTATAACGATATAACGTATAGCGTTATATACTATAACGATATAACGCATAACGTTATATACTATTACAAAATTACGTATAACGTTCTATACTATTACGGTATAACGTATAACGTTGTATAGTATTACGATATAACGTATAACGTTATGTAGTACACCGTTACAACGTATAACGTTATGTAGTACAACGTTACAACGTATAACGTTATATACTATAACGATATAACGCATAACGTTATATACCATTACGATATAACGTGTAACGTTATATACTATTACCAACTAACGTATAACGTTATATAATATTACGAAATAACGTATAACGTTATATAGCATTACGATATAACGTATAACGTTATATACCTTAACGATATAACGTATAACGTTATATACTATAACGATATAACGCATAACGTTATATACTATTACAAAATTACGTATAACGTTCTATACCATTACGGTATAACGTATAACGTTGTATAGTATTACGATATAACGTATAACGTTATGTAGTACACCGTTAGAACGTATAACGTTATGTAGAACAACGTTACAACGTATAACGTTATATACTATAACGATATAGCGTATAACGTTATATACCATTACGATATAACGTATAACGTTATATACCATTACGATATAACGTATAACGTTATAATACTTAACGATATAACGTATAGCGTTATATACTATAACGATATAACGTATAGCGTTATATACTATAACGATATAACGCATAACGTTATATACTATTACAAAATTACGTATAACGTTCTATACCATTACGGTATAACGTATAACGTTGTATAGTATTACGATATAACGTATAACGTTATGTAGTACACCGTTACAACGTATAACGTTATGTAGTACAACGTTACAACGTATAACGTTATATACTATAACGATATAACGCATAACGTTATATACCATTACGATATAACGTGTAACGTTATATACTATTACCAACTAACGTATAACGTTATATAATATTACGAAATAACGTATAACGTTATATACTATTACGATATAACGTATAACGTTATATAGTATTACAAAATAACGTATAACGTTATATACTATTACAAAATAACGTATAACGTTATAGTCCTTAACGATATAACGTATAGCGTTATATACTATAACGATATAACGTATAACGTTATATACTATAACGATATAACGTATAACGTTATATACTATTACAAAATAACGTATAACGTTATATACTATTACAAAATAACGTATAACGTTATATACTATTACATAATAACGTATAACGTTATATAGCATTACGATATAACGTATAACGTTGTATGCCATTATCATATAACGTATAACGTTATGTAGTGCACCGTTACAACGTATAACGTTATGTAGTAAAACGTTACAACGTATAACGTTATATACTATAACGATATAACGTATAACGTTATATACCATTACGATATAACGTATATTATATATCCTATTACCAAATAACGTATAACGTTATATAATATTACAAAATAACGTATAACGTTATATAGCATTACGATATAACGTATAACGTTGTATACTATTATCATATAACCTATAACGCTATGTAGTATACCGTTACAACGTATAACGTTGTATACTATTACGATATAACGTATAACGTTAGATCCTATTGCTATATAACGTATAACGTCGTATACTATTACGATATAAGGCATAACGTTATATACCATAACGACATAACGTATAACGTTATATACTATAACGATAAAACGTATAACGTTATATATAATAACGATATAACGTATAACGTTATATACCATTACGATATAACGTATAACGTTATATACCATTACGATATAACGTATAACGTTATATACTATTGCAAAATAACGTATAACGTTATATACCTTAACGATATAACGTATAACGTTATATACTATAACGATATAACGTATAACGTTATATACTATAGCGATATAACGTATAACGTTATATACTATAACGATATAACGTATAACGTTATATATCTTAACGATATAACGTATAACGTTATATACCATTACGATATAACGTATAACGTTATATACCATTACGATATAACGTATAACGTTATATACTATTACAAAATAGCGTACAACGTTATATACCTTAACGATATAACGTATAACGTTATATACTATAACGATATAACGTATAACGTTATATACTATAACGATATAACGTATAACGTTATATAGTATTACAAAATAACGTATAACGTTATATACTATTACAAAATAACGTATAACGTTATATTCCTTAACGATATAACGTTTACCGTTATATACTATAACGATATAACGTATAACGTTATATACCTTAACGATATAACGTATAGCGTTATATACTATAACGATATAACGTATAACGTTATATACTATTACAAAATAACGTATAACGTTATATACTCTTACAAAATAACGTATAACGTTATATACTATTACAAAATAACGTATAACGTTATATAGCATTACGATATAACGTATAACGTTGTATACCATTATCATATAACGTATAACGTTATGTAGTACACCGTTACAACGTATAACGTTATGTAGAGCAACGTTACAACGTATAACGTTATATACTATAACGATATAACCTATAACGTTATATACCATTACGATATAACGTATAACGTTATATACCATTACGGTATAACGTATAACGTTATATACTATAGCGATATAACGTATAACGTTACATAGTATTACAAAATAACGTATAACGTTATATACTATTACAAAATAACGTATAACGTTATATTCCCTTACGATATAACGTATAACGTTATATTCCTTAACGATATAACGTATAGCGTTATATACTATAACGATATAACGTATAGCGTTATATACTATAACGATATAACGCATAACGTTATATACTATAACGATATAACGTATAACGTTATATACTATTACAAAATAACGTATAACGTTATATACTATTACAAAATAACGTATAACGTTATATACTATTACATAATAACGTATAACGTTATATAGCATTACGATATAACGTATAACGTTGTATACCATTATCATATAACGTATAACGTTATGTAGTGCACCGTTACAACGTATAACGTTATGTAGTAAAACGTTACAACGTATAACGATATATACTATAACGATATAACGTATAACGTTATACACCATTACGATAGAACGTGTAACGTTATATACTATTACCAAATAACGTATAACGTTATATAATATTACAAAATAACGTATAACGTTATATAGCATTACGAAATAACGTATAACGTTATGTAGTATACCGTTACAACGTATAGCGTTATATACTATTACGATATAACGTATAACGTTATATACTATTACGATATAACGAATAACGTTGTATACTATTACGATATAACGTATAACGTTATGTAGTACACCGTTACAACGTATAACGTTATATACTATAACGATATAACGTATAACGTTATATACCATTACGATATAACGTGTAACGTTATATACTATTACCAACTAACGTATAACGTTATATAATATTACGAAATAACGTATAACGTTATATAGCATTACGATATAACGTATAACGTTCTATACCATTACGATATAACGTATAACGTTGTATAGTATTACGATATAACGTATAACGTTATGTAGTACACCGTTAGAACATATAACGTTATGTAGAACAACGTTACAACGTATAACGTTATATACCTTAACGATATAACGTATAACGTTATATACCTTAACCATATAACGTATAACGTTATATTTTATAGCGATATAACGTATAACGTTATATAGTATTACTAAATAACGTATAACGTTATATACTATTACAAAATAACGTATAACGTTATATTCCTTAACGATATAACGTATAACGTTATATACTATAACGATATAACGTATAACGTTATATACTATAACGATATAACGTATAACGTTATATACTATTACAAAATAACGTATAACGTTATATACTATTACAAAATAACGTATAACGTTATATACTATCACAAAATAACGTATAACGTTATATACTATTACATAATAACGTATAACGTTATATAGCATTACGATATAACGTATAACGTTGTATACCATTATCATATAACGTATAACGTTATGTAGTGCACCGCTACAACGTATAACGTTATGTAGTAAAACGTTACAACGTATAACGTTATATACTATAACGATATAACGTATAACGTTATATACCATTACGATATAACGTGTAACGTTATATACTATTACCAACTAACGTATAACGTTATATAATATTACGAAATAACGTATAACGTTATATAGCATTACGATATAACGTATAACGTTCTATACCATTACGATATAACGTATAACGTTGTATAGTATTACGATATAACGTATAACGTTATGTAGTACACCGTTAGAACGTATAACGTTATGTAGAACAACGTTACAACGTATAACGTTATATACTATAACGATATAGCGTATAACGTTATATACCATTACGATATAACGTATAACGTTATATACCATTACGATATAACGTATAACGTTATATACTATTACAAAATAACGTATAACGTTATATACCTTAACGATATAACGTATAACGTTATATACTATAACGATATAACGTATAACGTTATATACTATAGCGATATAACGTATAACGTTATATACTATAACGATATAAGGTATAACGTTATATACCTTAACGATATAACGTATAACGTTATATACCTTAACCATATAACGTATAACGTTATATTTTATAGCGATATAACGTATAACGTTATATAGTATTACTAAATAACGTATAACGTTATATACTATTACAAAATAACGTATAACGTTATATTCCTTAACGATATAACGTATAACGTTATATACTATAACGATATAACGTATAACGTTATATACTATAACGATATAACGTATAACGTTATATACTATTACAAAATAACGTATAACGTTATATACTACTACAAAATAACGTATAACGTTATATACTATCACAAAATAACGTATAACGTTATATAGCATTACGATATAACGTATAACGTTGTATACCATTATCATATAACGTATAACGTTATGTAGTACACCGTTACAACTTATAACGTTATGTAGAGCAACGTTACAACGTATAACGTTATATACTATAACGATATAACGTATAACGTTATATACCATTACGATATAACGTATAACGTTATATACCATTACGATATAACGTATAACGTTATATACCATTACGATATAACGTATAACGTTATATACTATTACAAAATAACGTATAACATTATATACCTTAACGATATAACGTATAACGTTATATACTATAACGATATAACGCATAACGTTATATACTATTACAAAATTACGTATAACGTTCTATACCATTACGGTATAACGTATAACGTTGTATAGTATTACGATATAACGTATAACGTTATGTAGTACACCGTTACAACGTATAACGTTATGTAGTACAACGTTACAACGTATAACGTTATATACTATAACGATATAACGCATAACGTTATATACCATTACGATATAACGTGTAACGTTATATACTATTACCAACTAACGTATAACGTTATATAATATTACGAAATAACGTATAACGTTATATAGCATTACGATATAACGTATAACGTTCTATACCATTACGATATAACGTATAACGTTGTATAGTATTACGATATAACGTATAACGTTATGTAGTACACCGTTAGAACGTATAACGTTATGTAGAACAACGTTACAACGTATAACGTTATATGCTATAACGATATAGCGTATAACGTTATATACCATTACGATATAACGTATAACGTTATATACCATTACGATATAACGTATAACGTTATATACTATTACAAAATAACGTATAACGTTATATACCTTAACGATATAACGTATAACGTTATATACTATAACAATATAACGTATAACGTTATATACTATTACGATATAACGTATAACGTTATATACTATTACAAAATAACGTATAACGTTATATTCCTTAACGATATAACGTATAGCGTTATATACTATAACGATATAACGTATAGCGTTATATACTATAACGATATAACGCATAACGTTATATACTATAACGATATAACGTATAACGTTATATACTATTACAAAATAACGTATAACGTTATATACTATTACAAAATAACGTATAACGTTATATACTATTACATAATAACGTATAACGTTATATAGCATTACGATATAACGTATAACGTTGTATACCATTATCATATAACGTATAACGTTATGTAGTGCACCGTTACAACGTATAACGTTATGTAGTAAAACGTTACAACGTATAACGATATATACTATAACGATATAACGTATAACGTTATATACCATTACGATAGAACGTGTAACGTTATATACTATTACCAAATAACGTATAACGTTATATACTATTACAAAATAACGTATAACGTTATATACTATTACAAAATAACGTATAACGTTATATACTATTACAAAATAACGTATAACGTTATATAGCATTACGATATAACGTATAACGTTGTATACCATTATCATATAACGTATAACGTAATGTAGTACACCGTTACAACTTATAACGTTATATACTATAACGATATAACGTATAACGTTATATTCCATTACAATATAACGTATGACGTTATATACTATTACAAAATAACGTATAACGTTATATACTATTACAAAATAACGTATAACGTTATATAGCATTACGATATAACGTATAACGTTGTATACCATTATCATATAACGTATAACGTTATGTAGTACACCGTTACAACGTATAACGTTATATACTATAACGATATAACGTATAACGTTATATACCATTACGATATAACGTATAACGTTATATACCATTACGATATAACGTATAACGTTATATACTATTACAAAATAACGTATAACGTTATACACCTTAACGATATAACGTATAACGTTGTATACTATAACGATATAACGTATAACGTTATATACTATAGCGATATAACGTTTAACGTTATATAGTATTACAAAATAACATATAACGTTATATACTATTACAAAATAACGTATAACGTTATATTCCTTAACGATATAACGTATAACGTTATATACTATAACGATATAACGTATAACGTTATATACCTTAACGATATAACGTATAACGTTATATACTATAACGATATAACGTATAACGTTATATACTATAGCGATATAACGTATAACGTTATATAGTATTACAAAATAACGTATAACGTTATATACTATTACAAAATAACGTATAACGTTATATTCCTTTACGATATAACGTATAACGTTATATACTATAACGATATAACGTATAACGTTATATACTATAACGATATAACGTATAACGTTATATACTATTACAAAATAACGTATAACGTTATATACTATTACAAAATAACGTATAACGTTATATACTATTACAAAATAACGTATAACGTTATATAGCACTACGATATAACGTATAACGTTGTATACCATTATCATATAACGTATAACGTTATGTAGTACACAGTTACAACTTATAACGTTATGTAGAGCAACGTTACAACGTATAACGTTATATACTATAACGATATAACGTATAACGTTATATACCATTACGATATAACGTATAACGTTATATACCATTACGATATAACGTATAACGTTATATACCATTACGATATAACGTATAACGTTATATACCATTACGATATAACGTATAACGTTATATACTATTACAAAATAACGTATAACGTTATATACCTTAACGATATAACGTATAACGTTATATGCTATAACGATATAACACATAACGTTATATACTATTACAAAATTACGTATAACGTTCTATACCATTACGGTATAACGTATAACGTTGTATAGTATTACGATATAACGTATAACGTTATGTAGTACACCGTTACAACGTATAACGTTATGTAGTACAACGTTACAACGTATAACGTTATATACTATAACGATATAACGCATAACGTTATATACCATTACGATATAACGTGTAACGTTATATACTATTACCAACTAACGTATAACGTTATATAATATTACGAAATAACGTATAACGTTATATAGCATTACGATATAACGTATAACGTTATATACCTTAACGATATAACGTATAACGTTATATACTATAACGATATAACGTATAACGTTATATACTATAACGATATAACGTATAACGTTATATACTATTACAAAATAACGTATAACGTTATATACTACTACAAAATAACGTATAACGTTATATACTATCACAAAATAACGTATAACGTTATATAGCATTACGATATAACGTATAACGTTGTATACCATTATCATATAACGTATAACGTTATGTAGTACACCGTTACAACTTATAACGTTATGTAGAGCAACGTTACAACGTATAACGTTATATACTATAACGATATAACGTATAACGTTATATACCATTACGATATAACGTATAACGTTATATACCATTACGATATAACGTATAACGTTATATACCATTACGATATAACGTATAACGTTATATACTATTACAAAATAACGTATAACATTATATACCTTAACGATATAACGTATAACGTTATATACTATAACGATATAACGCATAACGTTATATACTATTACAAAATTACGTATAACGTTCTATACCATTACGGTATAACGTATAACGTTGTATAGTATTACGATATAACGTATAACGTTATGTAGTACACCGTTACAACGTATAACGTTATGTAGTACAACGTTACAACGTATAACGTTATATACTATAACGATATAACGCATAACGTTATATACCATTACGATATAACGTGTAACGTTATATACTATTACCAACTAACGTATAACGTTATATAATATTACGAAATAGCGTATAACGTTATATAGCATTACGATATAACGTATAACGTTCTATACCATTACGATATAACGTATAACGTTGTATAGTATTACGATATAACGTATAACGTTATGTAGTACACCGTTAGAACGTATAACGTTATGTAGAACAACGTTACAACGTATAACGTTATATGCTATAACGATATAGCGTATAACGTTATATACCATTACGATATAACGTATAACGTTATATACCATTACGATATAACGTATAACGTTATATACTATTACAAAATAACGTATAACGTTATATACCTTAACGATATAACGTATAACGTTATATACTATAACAATATAACGTATAACGTTATATACTATTACGATATAACGTATAACGTTATATACTATTACAAAATAACGTATAACGTTATATTCCTTAACGATATAACGTATAGCGTTATATACTATAACGATATAACGTATAGCGTTATATACTATAACGATATAACGCATAACGTTATATACTATAACGATATAACGTATAACGTTATATACTATTACAAAATAACGTATAACGTTATATACTATTACAAAATAACGTATAACGTTATATACTATTACATAATAACGTATAACGTTATATAGCATTACGATATAACGTATAACGTTGTATACCATTATCATATAACGTATAACGTTATGTAGTGCACCGTTACAACGTATAACGTTATGTAGTAAAACGTTACAACGTATAACGATATATACTATAACGATATAACGTATAACGTTATATACCATTACGATAGAACGTGTAACGTTATATACTATTACCAAATAACGTATAACGTTATATACTATTACAAAATAACGTATAACGTTATATACTATTACAAAATAACGTATAACGTTATATACTATTACAAAATAACGTATAACGTTATATAGCATTACGATATAACGTATAACGTTGTATACCATTATCATATAACGTATAACGTTATGTAGTACACCGTTACAACGTATAACGTTATATACTATAACGATATAACGTATAACGTTATATACCATTACGATATAACGTATAACGTTATATACCATTACGATATAACGTATAACGTTATATACTATTACAAAATAACGTATAACGTTATACACCTTAACGATATAACGTATAACGTTGTATACTATAACGATATAACGTATAACGTTATATACTATAGCGATATAACGTTTAACGTTATATAGTATTACAAAATAACATATAACGTTATATACTATTACAAAATAACGTATAACGTTATATTCCTTAACGATATAACGTATAACGTTATATACTATAACGATATAACGTATAACGTTATATACCTTAACGATATAACGTATAACGTTATATACTATAACGATATAACGTATAACGTTATATACTATAGCGATATAACGTATAACGTTATATAGTATTACAAAATAACGTATAACGTTATATACTATTACAAAATAACGTATAACGTTATATTCCTTTACGATATAACGTATAACGTTATATACTATAACGATATAACGTATAACGTTATATACTATAACGATATAACGTATAACGTTATATACTATTACAAAATAACGTATAACGTTATATACTATTACAAAATAACGTATAACGTTATATACTATTACAAAATAACGTATAACGTTATATAGCACTACGATATAACGTATAACGTTGTATACCATTATCATATAACGTATAACGTTATGTAGTACACAGTTACAACTTATAACGTTATGTAGAGCAACGTTACAACGTATAACGTTATATACTATAACGATATAACGTATAACGTTATATACCATTACGATATAACGTATAACGTTATATACCATTACGATATAACGTATAACGTTATATACCATTACGATATAACGTATAACGTTATATACCATTACGATATAACGTATAACGTTATATACTATTACAAAATAACGTATAACGTTATATACCTTAACGATATAACGTATAACGTTATATGCTATAACGATATAACACATAACGTTATATACTATTACAAAATTACGTATAACGTTCTATACCATTACGGTATAACGTATAACGTTGTATAGTATTACGATATAACGTATAACGTTATGTAGTACACCGTTACAACGTATAACGTTATGTAGTACAACGTTACAACGTATAACGTTATATACTATAACGATATAACGCATAACGTTATATACCATTACGATATAACGTGTAACGTTATATACTATTACCAACTAACGTATAACGTTATATAATATTACGAAATAACGTATAACGTTATATAGCATTACGATATAACGTATAACGTTATATACCTTAACGATATAACGTATAACGTTATATACTATAACGATATAACGCATAACGTTATATACTATTACAAAATTACGTATAACGTTCTATACCATTACGGTATAACGTATAACGTTGTATAGTATTACGATATAACGTATAACGTTATGTAGTACACCGTTAGAACGTATAACGTTATGTAGAACAACGTTACAACGTATAACGTTATATACTATAACGATATAGCGTATAACGTTATATACCATTACGATATAACGTATAACGTTATATACCATTACGATATAACGTATAACGTTATAATACTTAACGATATAACGTATAGCGTTATATACTATAACGATATAACGTATAGCGTTATATACTATAACGATATAACGTATAGCGTTATATACTATAACGATATAACGCATAACTTTATATACTATTACAAAATTACGTATAACGTTCTATACCATTACGGTATAACGTATAACGTTGTATAGTATTACGATATAACGTATAACGTTATGTAGTACACCGTTACAACGTATAACGTTATGTAGTACAACGTTACAACGTATAACGTTATATACTATAACGATATAACGCATAACGTTATATACCATTACGATATAACGTGTAACGTTATATACTATTACCAACTAACGTATAACGTTATATAATATTACGAAATAACGTATAACGTTATATAGCATTACGATATAACGTATAACGTTATATACCTTAACGATATAACGTATAACGTTATATACTATAACGATATAACGCATAACGTTATATACTATTACAAAATTACGTATAACGTTCTATACCATTACGGTATAACGTATAACGTTGTATAGTATTACGATATAACGTATAACGTTATGTAGTACACCGTTAGAACGTATAACGTTATGTAGAACAACGTTACAACGTATAACGTTATATACTATAACGATATAGCGTATAACGTTATATACCATTACGATATAACGTATAACGTTATATACCATTACGATATAACGTATAACGTTATAATACTTAACGATATAACGTATAGCGTTATATACTATAACGATATAACGTATAGCGTTATATACTATATCGATATAACGCATAACGTTATATACTATTACAAAATTACGTATAACGTTCTATACCATTACGGTATAACGTATAACGTTGTATAGTATTACGATATAACGTATAACGTTATGTAGTACACCGTTACAACGTATAACGTTATGTAGTACAACGTTACAACGTATAACGTTATATACTATAACGATATAACGCATAACGTTATATACCATTACGATATAACGTGTAACGTTATATACTATTACCAACTAACGTATAACGTTATATAATATTACGAAATAACGTATAACGTTATATACTATTACGATATAACGTATAACGTTATATAGTATTACAAAATAACGTATAACGTTATATACTATTACAAAATAACGTATAACGTTATAGTCCTTAACGATATAACGTATAGCGTTATATACTATAACGATATAACGTATAACGTTATATACTATAACGATATAACGTATAACGTTATATACTATTACAAAATAACGTATAACGTTATATACTATTACAAAATAACGTATAACGTTATATACTATTACATAATAACGTATAACGTTATATAGCATTACGATATAACGTATAACGTTGTATACCATTATCATATAACGTATAACGTTATGTAGTGCACCGTTACAACGTATAACGTTATGTAGTAAAACGTTACAACGTATAACGTTATATACTATAACGATATAACGTATAACGTTATATACCTTAACGATATAACGTATAACGTTATATACTATAACGATATAACGTATAACGTTATATACTATAGCGATATAACGTATAACGTTATATAGTATTACAAAATAACGTATAACGTTATATACTATTACAAAATAACGTATAACGTTATATTCCTTTACGATATAACGTATAACGTTATATACTATAACGATATAACGTATAACGTTATATACTATAACGATATAACGTATAACGTTATATACTATTACAAAATAACGTATAACGTTATATACTATTACAAAATAACGTATAACGTTATATACTATTACAAAATAACGTATAACGTTATATAGCACTACGATATAACGTATAACGTTGTATACCATTATCATATAACGTATAACGTTATGTAGTACACTGTTACAACTTATAACGTTATGTAGAGCAACGTTACAACGTATAACGTTACATACTATAACGATATAACGTATAACGTTATATACCATTACGATATAACGTATAACGTTATATACCATTACGATATAACGTATAACGTTATATACCATTACGATATAACGTATAACGTTATATACCATTACGATATAACGTATAACGTTATATACTATTACAAAATAACGTATAACGTTATATACCTTAACGATATAACGTATAACGTTATATACTATAACGATATAACGTATAACGTTATATACTGTAAGGATATAACGTATAACGTTATATACTATTACAAAATAACGTATAACGTTCTATACCATTACGGTATAAGGTATAAGGTTGTATAGTATTACGATATAACGTATAACGTTATGTAGTACACCGTTACAACGTATAACGTTATGTAGTACAACGTTACAACGTATGACGTTATGTAGTACAACGTTACAACGTATAACGTTATATACTATAACGATATAACGTATAACGTTATATACCATTACGATATAACGTGTAACGTTATATACTATTACAAAATAACGTATAACGTTATATAATAATACAAAATAACGTATAGCGTTATATAGCATTACGATATAACGTATAACGTTATGTAGTATACCGTTACAACGTATAGCGATATATACTATTACGATATAACGTATAACGTTATATACTATTACAAAATAACGTATAACGTTCTATACCATTACGATATAACGTATAACGTTATGTAGTACACCGTTACAACGTATAACTTTATGTAGAACAACGTTACAACGTTTAACGTTATATACTATAACGATATAACGTATAACGTTATATACCATTACGATGTAACGTATAACGTTATATACCATTACGATATAACGTATAACGTTATATACTATTACAAAATAACGTATAACGTTATATACCTTAACGATATAACGTATAACGTTATATACTATAACGATATAACGTATAACGTTATATACTATAGCGATATAACGTATAACGTTATATACTATAACGATATAACGTATAACGTTATATATCTTAACGATATAACGTATAACGTTATATACCATTACGATATAACGTATAACGTTATATACCATTACGATATAACGTATAACGTTATATACTATTACAAAATAACGTACAACGTTATATACCTTAACGATATAACGTATAACGTTATATACTATAACGATATAACGTATAACGTTATATACTATAACGATATAACGTATAACGTTATATAGTATTACAAAATAACGTATAACGTTATATACTATTACAAAATAACGTATAACGTTATATTCCTTAACGATATAACGTTTACCGTTATATACTATAACGATATAACGTATAACGTTATATACCTTAACGATATAACGTATAACGTTATATACTATAACGATATAACGTATAACGTTATATACTATAACGATATAACGTATAACGTTATATACTATTACAAAATAACGTATAACGTTATATACTGTTACAAAATAACGTATAACGTTATATACTATTACAAAATAACGTATAACGTTATATAGCATTACGATATAACGTATAACGTTGTATACCATTATCATATAACGTATAACGTTATGTAGTACACCGTTACAACGTATAACGTTATGTAGAGCAACGTTACAACGTATAACGTTATATACTATAACGATATAACCTATAACGTTATATACCATTACGATATAACGTATAACGTTATATACCATTACGGTATAACGTATAACGTTATATACTATAGCGATATAACGTATAACGTTACATAGTATTACAAAATAACGTATAACGTTATATACTATTACAAAATAACGTATAACGTTATATTCCCTTACGATATAACGTATAACGTTATATACTATAACGATATAACGTATAACGTTATATACTATAACGATATAACGTATAACGTTATATACTATTACAAAATAACGTATAACGTTATATACCATTACGATATAACGTATAACGTTCTATACCATTACGGTATAACGTATAACGTTGTATAGTATTACGATATAACGTATAACGTTATGTAGTACACCGTTACAACGTATAACGTTATGTAGTACAACGTTACAACGTATAACGTTATATACTATAACGATATAACGCATAACGTTATATACCATTACGATATAACGTGTAACGTTATATACTATTACCAACTAACGTATAACGTTATATAATATTACGAAATAACGTATAACGTTATATAGCATTACGATATAACGTATAACGTTCTATACCATTACCATATAACGTATAACGTTGTATAGTATTACGATATAACGTATAACGTTATGTAGTACACCGTTAGAACGTATATCGTTATGTAGAACAACGTTACAACGTATAACGTTATATACTATAACGATATAACGTATAACGTTATATACCATTACGATATAACGTATAACGTTATATACTATTACAAAATAACGTATAACGTTATATACTATTACAAAATAACGTATAACGTTATATTCCTTAACGATATAACGTATAACGTTATATACTATAACGATATAACGTATAACGTTATATACCTTAACGATATAACGTATAACGTTATATACTATAACGATATAACGTATAACGTTATATACTATAGCGATATAACGTATAACGTTATATAGTATTACAAAATAACGTATAACGTTATATACTATTACAAAATAACGTATAACGTTATATTCCTTTACGATATAACGTATAACGTTATATACTATAACGATATAACATATAACGTTATATACTATAACGATATAACGTATAACGTTATATACTATTACAAAATAACGTATAACGTTATATACTATTACAAAATAACGTATAACGTTATATACTATTACAAAATAACGTATAACGTTATATACCTTAACGATATAACGTATAACGTTATATACTATAACGATATAACACATAACGTTATATACTATTACAAAATTACGTATAACGTTCTATACCATTACGGTATAACGTATAACGTTGTATAGTATTACGATATAACGTATAACGTTATGTAGTACACCGTTACAACGTATAACGTTATGTAGTACAACGTTACAACGTATAACGTTATATACTATAACGATATAACGCATAACGTTATATACCATTACGATATAACGTATAACGTTATATACCATTACGATATAACGTATAACGTTATAATACTTAACGATATAACGTATAGCGTTATATACTATAACGATATAACGTATAGCGTTATATACTATAACGATATAACGTATAGCGTTATATACTATAACGATATAACGCATAACGTTATATACTATTACAAAATTACGTATAACGTTCTATACCATTACGGTATAACGTATAACGTTGCATAGTATTACGATATAACGTATAACGTTATGTAGTACACCGTTACAACGTATAACGTTATGTAGTACAACGTTACAACGTATAACGTTATATACTATAACGATATAACGCATAACGTTATATACCATTACGATATAACGTGTAACGTTATATACTATTACCAACTAACGTATAACGTTATATAATATTACGAAATAACGTATAACGTTATATACTATTACGATATAACGTATAACGTTATATAGTATTACAAAATAACGTATAACGTTATATACTATTACAAAATAACGTATAGCGTTATAGTCCTTAACGATATAACGTATAGCGTTATATACTATAACGATATAACGTATAACGTTATATACTATAACGATATAACGTATAACGTTATATACTATTACAAAATAACGTATAACGTTATATACTATTACAAAATAACGTATAACGTTATATACTATTACATAATAACGTATAACGTTATATAGCATTACGATATAACGTATAACGTTGTATACCATTATCATATAACGTATAACGTTATGTAGTGCACCGCTACAACGTATAACGTTATGTAGTAAAACGTTACAACGTATAACGTTATATACTATAACGATATAACGTATAACGTTATATCCCATTACGATATAACGTGTAACGTTATATACTATTATCAAATAACGTATAACGTTATATAATATTACAAAATAACGTATAACGTTATATAGCATTACGATATAACGTATAACGTTGTATACTATTATCATATAACCTATAACGCTATGTAGTATACCGTTACAACGTATAACGTTGTATACTATTACGATATAACGTATAACGTTAGATCCTATTGCTATATAACGTATAACGTCGTATACTATTACGATATAAGGCATAACGTTATATACCATAACGACATAACGTATAACGTTATATACTATAACGATATAACGTATAACGTTATATATAATAACGATATAACGTATAACGTTATATACCATTACGATATAACGTATAACGTTGTATAGTATTACGATATAACGAATAAGGTTATGCAGTACGCCGTTACAACGTATAACGTTATGTAGAACAACGTTACAACGTATAACGTTATATACTATAACGATATAACGTATAGCGTTATATACTATAACGATATAACGCATAACGTTATATACTATTACAAAATTACGTATAACGTTCTATACCATTACGGTATAACGTATAAAGTTGTATAGTATTACGATATAACGTATAACGTTATGTAGTACACCGTTACAACGTATAACGTTATGTAGTACAACGTTACAACGTATAACGTTATATACTATAACGATATAACGCATAACGTTATATACCATTACGATATAACGTGTAACGTTATATACTATTACCAACTAACGTATAACGTTATATAATATTACGAAATAACGTATAACGTTATATAGCATTACGATATAACGTATAACGTTCTATACCATTACGATATAACGTATAACGTTGTATAGTATTACGATATAACGTATAACGTTATGTAGTACACCGTTAGAACGTATATCGTTATGTAGAACAACGTTACAACGTATAACGTTATATACTATAACGATATAACGTATAACGTTATATACCATTACGATATAACGTATAACGTTATATACTATAACAATATAACGTATAACGTTATATACTATTACGATATAACGTATAACGTTATATACCATTACAAAATAACGTATAACGTTATATACTATTACAAAATAACGTATAACGTTATATACTATTACAAAATAACGTATAACGTTATATAGCATTACGATATAACGTATAACGTTGTATACCATTATCATATAACGTATAACGTAATGTAGTACACCGTTACAACTTATAACGTTATATACTATAACGATATAACGTATAACGTTATATTCCATTACAATATAACGTATGACGTTATATACTATTACAAAATAACGTATAACGTTATATACTATTACAAAGTAACGTATAACGTTATATAGCATTACGATATAACGTATAACGTTGTATACCATTATCATATAACGTATAACGTTATGTAGTACACCGTTACAACGTATAACGTTATATACTATAACGATATAACGTATAACGTTATATACCATTACGATATAACGTATAACGTTATATACCATTACGATATAACGTATAACGTTATATACTATTACAAAATAACGTATAACGTTATACACCTTAACGATATAACGTATAATGTTGTATACTATAACGATATAACGTATAACGTTATATACTATAGCGATATAACGTATAACGTTATATAGTATTACAAAATAACATATAACGTTATATACTATTACAAAATAACGTATAACGTTATATTCCTTAACGATATAACGTATAACGTTATATACTATAACGATATAACGTATAACGTTATATACCTTAACGATATAACGTATAACGTTATATACTATAACGATATAACGTATAACGTTATATACTATAGCGATATAACGTATAACGTTATATAGTATTACAAAATAACGTATAACGTTATATACTATTACAAAATAACGTATAACGTTATATTCCTTTACGATATAACGTATAACGTTATATACTATAACGATATAACGTATAACGTTATATACTATAACGATATAACGTATAACGTTATATACTATTACAAAATAACGTATAACGTTATATACTATTACATAATAACGTATAACGTTATATAGCATTACGATATAACGTATAACGTTGTATACCATTATCATATAACGTATAACGTTATGTAGTGCACCGTTACAACGTATAACGTTATGTAGTAAAACGTTACAACGTATAACGTTATATACTATAACGATATAACGTATAACGTTATATACCATTACGATATAACGTGTAACGTTATATAGCATTACGATGTAACGTATAACGTTGTATACTATTATCATATAACCTATAACGCTATGTAGTATACCGTTACAACGTATAACGTTGTATACTATTACGATATAACGTATAACGTTAGATCCTATTGCTATATAACGTATAACGTCGTATACTATTACGATATAAGGCATAACGTTATATACCATAACGACATAACGTATAACGTTATATACTATAACGATATAACGTATAACGTTATATATAATAACGATATAACGTATAACGTTATATACCATTACGATATAACGTATAACGTTGTATAGTATTACGATATAACGAATAAGGTTATGCAGTACGCCGTTACAACGTATAACGTTATGTAGAACAACGTTACAACGTATAACGTTATATACTATAACGATATAACGTATAGCGTTATATACTATAACGATATAACGCATAACGTTATATACTATTACAAAATTACGTATAACGTTCTATACCATTACGGTATAACGTATAAAGTTGTATAGTATTACGATATAACGTATAACGTTATGTAGTACACCGTTACAACGTATAACGTTATGTAGTACAACGTTACAACGTATAACGTTATATACTATAACGATATAACGCATAACGTTATATACCATTACGATATAACGTGTAACGTTATATACTATTACCAACTAACGTATAACGTTATATAATATTACGAAATAACGTATAACGTTATATACTATAACGATATAACGCATAACGTTATATACCATTACGATATAACGTGTAACGTTATATACTATTACCAACTAACGTATAACGTTATATAATATTACGAAATAACGTATAACGTTATATAGCATTACGATATAACGTATAACGTTCTATACCATTACGATATAACGTATAACGTTGTATAGTATTACGATATAACGTATAACGTTATGTAGTACACCGTTAGAACGTATATCGTTATGTAGAACAACGTTACAACGTATAACGTTATATACTATAACGATATAACGTATAACGTTATATACCATTACGATATAACGTATAACGTTATATACTATAACAATATAACGTATAACGTTATATACTATTACGATATAACGTATAACGTTATATACTTTTACAAAATAACGTATAACGTTATATACTATTACAAAATAACGTATAACGTTATATTCCATTACAATATAACGTATGACGTTATATACTATTACAAAATAACGTATAACGTTATATACTATTACAAAATAACGTATAACGTTATATAGCATTACGATATAACGTATAACGTTGTATACCATTATCATATAACGTATAACGTTATGTAGTACACCGTTACAACGTATAACGTTATATACTATAACGATATAACGTATAACGTTATATACCATTACGATATAACGTATAACGTTATATACCATTACGATATAACGTATAACGTTATATACTATTACAAAATAACGTATAACGTTATACACCTTAACGATATAACGTATAATGTTGTATACTATAACGATATAACGTATAACGTTATATACTATAGCGATATAACGTATAACGTTATATAGTATTACAAAATAACATATAACGTTATATACTATTACAAAATAACGTATAACGTTATATTCCTTAACGATATAACGTATAACGTTATATACTATAACGATATAACGTATAACGTTATATACCTTAACGATATAACGTATAACGTTATATACTATAACGATATAACGTATAACGTTATATACTATAGCGATATAACGTATAACGTTATATAGTATTACAAAATAACGTATAACGTTATATACTATTACAAAATAACGTATAACGTTATATTCCTTTACGATATAACGTATAACGTTATATACTATAACGATATAACGTATAACGTTATATACTATAACGATATAACGTATAACGTTATATACTATTACAAAATAACGTATAACGTTATATACTATTACAAAATAACGTATAACGTTATATACTATTACAAAATAACGTATAACGTTATATACCTTAACGATATAACGTATAACGTTATATACTATAACGATATAACACATAACGTTATATACTATTACAAAATTACGTATAACGTTCTATACCATTACGGTATAACGTATAACGTTGTATAGTATTACGATATAACGTATAACGTTATGTAGTACACCGTTACAACGTATAACGTTATGTAGTACAACGTTACAACGTATAACGTTATATACTATAACGATATAACGCATAACGTTATATACCATTACGATATAACGTATAACGTTATATACCATTACGATATAACGTATGACGTTATATACCATTACGATATAACGTATAACGTTATATACTATTACAAAATAACGTATAACGTTATATACCTTAACGATATAACGTATAACGTTATATACTATAACGATATAACACATAACGTTATATACTATTACAAAATTACGTATAACGTTCTATACCATTACGGTATAACGTATAACGTTGTATAGTATTACGATATAACGTATAACGTTATGTAGTACACCGTTACAACGTATAACGTTATGTAGTACAACGTTACAACGTATAACGTTATATACTATAACGATATAACGCATAACGTTATATACCATTACGATATAACGTGTAACGTTATATACTATTACCAACTAACGTATAACGTTATATAATATTACGAAATAACGTATAACGTTATATAGCATTACGATATAACGTATAACGTTATATACCTTAACGATATAACGTATAACGTTATATACTATAACGATATAACGCATAACGTTATATACTATTACAAAATTACGTATAACGTTCTATACCATTACGGTATAACGTATAACGTTGTATAGTATTACGATATAACGTATAACGTTATGTAGTACACCGTTAGAACGTATAACGTTATGTAGAACAACGTTACAACGTATAACGTTATATACTATAACGATATAGCGTATAACGTTATATACCATTACGATATAACGTATAACGTTATATACCATTACGATATAACGTATAACGTTATAATACTTAACGATATAACGTATAGCGTTATATACTATAACGATATAACGTATAGCGTTATATACTATAACGATATAACGCATAACGTTATATACTATTACAAAATTACGTATAACGTTCTATACCATTACGGTATAACGTATAACGTTGTATAGTATTACGATATAACGTATAACGTTATGTAGTACACCGTTACAACGTATAACGTTATGTAGTACAACGTTACAACGTATAACGTTATATACTATAACGATATAACGCATAACGTTATATACCATTACGATATAACGTGTAACGTTATATACTATTACCAACTAACGTATAACGTTATATAATATTACGAAATAACGTATAACGTTATATACTATTACGATATAACGTATAACGTTATATAGTATTACAAAATAACGTATAACGTTATATACTATTACAAAATAACGTATAACGTTATAGTCCTTAACGATATAACGTATAGCGTTATATACTATAACGATATAACGTATAACGTTATATACTATAACGATATAACGTATAACGTTATATACTATTACAAAATAACGTATAACGTTATATACTATTACAAAATAACGTATAACGTTATATACTATTACATAATAACGTATAACGTTATATAGCATTACGATATAACGTATAACGTTGTATACCATTATCATATAACGTATAACGTTATGTAGTGCACCGTTACAACGTATAACGTTATGTAGTAAAACGTTACAACGTATAACGTTATATACTATAACGATATAACGTATAACGTTATATACCATTACGATATAACGTGTAACGTTATATACTATTACCAAATAACGTATAACGTTATATAATATTACAAAATAACGTATAACGTTATATCGCATTACGATATAACGTATAACGTTGTATACTATTATCATATAACCTATAACGCTATGTAGTATACCGTTACAACGTATAACGTTGAATACTATTACCATATAACGTATAACGTTAGATCCTATTGCTATATAACGTATAACGTCGTATACTATTACGATATAAGGCATAACGTTATATACCATAACGACATAACGTATAACGTTATATACTATAACGATATAACGTATAACGTTATATATAATAACGATATAACGTATAACGTTATATACCATTACGATATAACGTATAACGTTGTATAGTATTACGATATAACGAATATGGTTATGCAGAACGCCGTTACAACGTATAACGTTATGTAGAACAACGTTACAACGTATAACGTTATATACTATAACGATATAACGTATAGCGTTATATACTATAACGATATAACGCATAACGTTATATACTATTACAAAATTACGTATAACGTTCTATACCATTACGGTATAACGTATAAAGTTGTATAGTATTACGATATAACGTATAACGTTATGTAGTACACCGTTACAACGTATAACGTTATGTAGTACAACGTTACAACGTATAACGTTATATACTATAACGATATAACGCATAACGTTATATACCATTACGATATAACGTGTAACGTTATATACTATTACCAACTAACGTATAACGTTATATAATATTACGAAATAACGTATAACGTTATATACTATTACGATATAACGTATAACGTTATATAGTATTACAAAATAACGTATAACGTTATATACTATTACAAAATAACGTATAACGTTATAGTCCTTAACGATATAACGTATAGCGTTATATACTATAACGATATAACGTATAACGTTATATACTATAACGATATAACGTATAACGTTATATACTATTACAAAATAACGTATAACGTTATATACTATTACAAAATAACGTATAACGTTATATACTATTACATAATAACGTATAACGTTATATAGCATTACGATATAACGTATAACGTTGTATACCATTATCATATAACGTATAACGTTATGTAGTGCACCGTTACAACGTATAACGTTATGTAGTAAAACGTTACAACGTATAACGTTATATACTATAACGATATAACGTATAACGTTATATGCCATTACGATATAACGTGTAACGTTATATACTATTACCAAATAACGTATAACGTTATATAATATTACAAAATAACGTATAACGTTATATAGCATTACGATATAACGTATAACGTTGTATACTATTATCATATAACCTATAACGCTATGTAGTATACCGTTACAACGTATAACGTTGTATACTATTACGATATAACGTATAACGTTAGATCCTATTGCTATATAACGTATAACGTCGGTATACTATTACGATATAAGGCATAACGTTATATACCATAACGACATAACGTATAACGTTATATACTATAACGATATAACGTATAACGTTATATATAATAACGATATAACGTATAACGTTATATACCATTACGATATAACGTATAACGTTGTATAGTATTACGATATAACGAATAAGGTTATGCAGTACGCCGTTACAACGTATAACGTTATGTAGAACAACGTTACAACGTATAACGTTATATACTATAACGATATAACGTATAGCGTTATATACTATAACGATATAACGCATAACGTTATATACTATAACGATATAACGTATAACGTTATATACTATTACAAAATAACGTATAACGTTATATACTATTACAAAATAACGTATAACGTTATATACTATTACATAATAACGTATAACGTTATATAGCATTACGATATAACGTATAACGTTGTATACCATTATCATATAACGTATAACGTTATGTAGTGCACCGTTACAACGTATAACGTTATGTAGTAAAACGTTACAACGTATAACGATATATACTATAACGATATAACGTATAACGTTATATACCATTACGATATAACGTATAACGTTATATACTATAACGATATAACGTATAACGTTATATACCATTACGATATAAACGTATAACGTTTATAACTATTTACGATATAACGTATAAGGTTATGTAGTACACCGTTACAACGTATAACGTTATGTAGAACAACGTTACAACGTATAACGTTATATACTATAACGATATAACGTATAACGTAGTATACCATTACGAATATAACGTATAACGTTATATACTATAACGATATAACCGCATAACGTTATATACTATTACAAAAATACGTATAACGTTCTATACCATTACGGTATAACGTATAACGTTGTATAGTATTACGATATAACGTATAACGTTATGTAGTACACCGTTACAACTTATTATGTTATGTAGTACAACGTTACAACGTATAACGTTATATTACTATAACGATATAACGTATAACGTTATATACCATTACGATATAACGTGTAACGTAATATACTATTACAAAATAACGTATAACGTTATATACTATTACAAAATAACGTATAACGTTATATAGCACTACGATATAACGTATAACGTTGTATACCATTATCATATAACGTATAACGTTATGTAGTACACCGTTACAACGTATAACGTTATATACTATAACGATATAACGTATAACGTTATATACTATAAGCGATATAACGTATAACGTTATATAGTATTACAAAATAACGTATAACGTTATATTACTATTACAAAATAACGTTATAACGTTATATTCCCATTACGATATAACGTATAACGTTTATATACTATAACGATATAACGTATAACGTTATTTACTATAAACGATTATAACGTATAACGTTTTATTACTATTACAAAATAACGTATAACGTTATATACTATTACAAAATAACGTATAACGTTATATACTATTACAAAATAACGTATAGACGTTATATAGCATTACGATATAACGTATAAACGTTGTATACCATTATCATATAACGTATAACGTTATGTAGTGCACCGTTACAACGTATAACGTTATGTAGTAAAACGTTACAACCGTATAACGTTATATACTATAACGATATAACGTATAACGTTATATACCATTACGATATAACGTGTAACGTTATATACTATTACCAAATAACGTATAACGTTATATAATATTACAAAATAACGTATAACGTTATATCGCATTACGATATAACGTATAACGTTGTATACTATTATCATATAACCTATAACGCTATGTAGTATACCTGTTACAACGTATAACGTTGAATACTATTACCATATAACGTATAACGTTAGATCCTATTGCTATATAACGTATAACGTCGTATACTATTACGATATAAGGCATAACGTTATATACCATAACGACATAACGTATAACGTTATATACTATAACGATATAACGTATAACGTTATATATAATAACGATATAACGTATAACGTTATATACCATTACGATATAACGTATAACGTTGTATAGTATTACGATATAACGAATAAGGTTATGCAGTACGCCGTTACAACGTATAACGTTATGTAGAACAACGTTACAACGTATAACGTTATATACTATAACGATATAACGTATAGCGTTATATACTATAACGATATAACGCATAACGTTATATACTATTACAAAATTACGTATAACGTTCTATACCATTACGGTATAACGTATAAAGTTGTATAGTATTACGATATAACGTATAACGTTATGTAGTACACCGTTACAACGTATAACGTTATGTAGTACAACGTTACAACGTATAACGTTATATACTATAACGATATAACGCATAACGTTATATACCATTACGATATAACGTGTAACGTTATATACTATTACCAACTAACGTATAACGTTATATAATATTACGAAATAACGTATAACGTTATATACTATTACGATATAACGTATAACGTTATATAGTATTACAAAATAACGTATAACGTTATATACTATTACAAAATAACGTATAACGTTATAGTCCTTAACGATATAACGTATAGCGTTATATACTATAACGATATAACGTATAACGTTATATACTATAACGATATAACGTATAACGTTATATACTATTACAAAATAACGTATAACGTTATATACTATTACAAAATAACGTATAACGTTATATACTATTACAAAATAACGTATAACGTTATATAGCATTACGATATAACGTATAACGTTGTATACCATTATCATATAACGTATAACGTTATGTAGTACACAGTTACAACTTATAACGTTATGTAGAGCAACGTTACAACGTATAACGTTATATACTATAACGATATAACGTATAACGTTATATACCATTACGATATAACGAATAACGTTATATACCATTACGATATAACGTATAACGTTATATACCATTACGATATAACGTATAACGTTATATACTATTACAAAATAACGTATAACGTTATATACCTTAACGATATAACGTATAACGTTATATACTATAACGATATAACGTATAACGTTATATACTATTACGATATAACGTACAACGTTATACACTATTACGATATAACGAATAACGTTGTATACTATTACGATATAACGTATAACGTTATGTAGTACACCGTTACAACGTATAACGTTATGTAGTATTACTAAATAACGTATAACGTTATATACTACTACAAAATAACGTATAACGTTATATACTATTACAAAATAACGTATAACGTTATATACTATTACATAATAACGTATAACGTTATATAGCATTACGATATAACGTATAACGTTGTATACCATTATCATATAACGCATAACGTTATGTAGTGCACCGTTACAACGTATAACGTTATGTAGTAAAACGTTACAACGTATAACGATATATACTATAACGATATAACGTATAACGTTATATACCATTACGATAGAACGTGTAACGTTATATACTATTACCAAATAACGTATAACGTTATATAATATTACAAAATAACGTATAACGTTATATACTATTACATAATAACGTATAACGTTATATAGCATTACGATATAACGTATAACGTTGTATACCATTATCATATAACGTATAACGTTATGTAGTAAAACGTTACAACGTATAACGATATATACTATAACGATATAACGTATAACGTTATATACCATTACGATAGAACGTGTAACGTTATATACTATTACCAAATAACGTATAACGTTATATAGTATTACAAAATAACGTATAACGTTATATACTATTACCAACTAACGTATAACGTTATATAATATTACGAAATAACGTATAACGTTATATAGCATTACGATATAACATATAACGTTATATACCTTAACGATATAACGTATAACGTTATATACTATAACGATATAACGCATAACGTTATATACTATTACAAAATTACGTATAACGTTCTATACCATTACGGTATAACGTATAACGTTGTATAGTATTACGATATAACGTATAACGTTATGTAGTACACCGTTAGAACGTATAACGTTATGTAGAACAACGTTACAACGTATAACGTTATATACTATAACGATATAGCGTATAACGTTATATACCATTACGATATAACGTATAACGTTATATACCATTACGATATAACGTATAACGTTATAATACTTAACGATATAACGTATAGCGTTATATACTATAACGATATAACGTATAGCGTTATATACTATAACGATATAACGCATAACGTTATATACTATTACAAAATTACGTATAACGTTCTATACCATTACGGTATAACGTATAACGTTGTATAGTATTGCGATATAACGTATAACGTTATGTAGTACACCGTTACAACGTATAACGTTATGTAGCAGAACGTTACAACGTATATCGTTATATACTATAACGATATAACGCATAACGTTATATACCATTACGATATAACGTGTAACGTTATATACTATTACCAACTAACGTATAACGTTATATAATATTACGAAATAACGTATAACGTTATATACTATTACGATATAACGTATAACGTTATATAGTATTACAAAATAACGTATAACGTTATATACTATTACAAAATAACGTATAACGTTATATTCCTTAACGATATAACGTATAGCGTTATATACTATAACGATATAACGTATAACGTTATATACTATAACGATATAACGTATAACGTTATATACTATTACATAATAACGTATAACGTTATATAGCATTACGATATAACGTATAACGTTGTATACCATTATCATATAACGTATAACGTTATGTAGTAAAACGTTACAACGTATAACGTTATGTAGTAAAACGTTACAACGTATAACGATATATACTATAACGATATAACGTATAACGTTATATACCATTACGATAGAACGTGTAACGTTATATACTATTACCAAATAACGTATAACGTTATATAGTATTACAAAATAACGTATAACGTTATATACTATTACCAACTAACGTATAACGTTATATAATATTACGAAATAACGTATAACGTTATATAGCATTACGATATAACATATAACGTTATATACCTTAACGATATAACGTATAACGTTATATACTATAACGATATAACGCATAACGTTATATACTATTACAAAATTACGTATAACGTTCTATACCATTACGGTATAACGTATAACGTTGTATAGTATTACGATATAACGTATAACGTTATGTAGTACACCGTTAGAACGTATAACGTTATGTAGAACAACGTTACAACGTATAACGTTATATACTATAACGATATAGCGTATAACGTTATATACCATTACGATATAACGTATAACGTTATATACCATTACGATATAACGTATAACGTTATAATACTTAACGATATAACGTATAGCGTTATATACTATAACGATATAACGTATAGCGTTATATACTATAACGATATAACGCATAACGTTATATAATATTACAAAATTACGTATAACGTTCTATACCATTACGGTATAACGTATAACGTTATATACTATTACAAAATAACGTATAACGTTATATACTATTACAAAATAACGCATAACGTTATATACCATTACGATATAACGTGTAACGTTATATACTATTACCAACTAACGTATAACGTTATATAATATTACGAAATAACGTATAACGTTATATACTATTACGATATAACGTATAACGTTATATAGTATTACAAAATAACGTATAACGTTATATACTATTACAAAATAACGTATAACGTTATATTCCTTAACGATATAACGTATAGCGTTATATACTATAACGATATAACGTATAACGTTATATACTATAACGATATAACGTATAACGTTATATACTATTACAAAATAACGTATAACGTTATGTACTATTACAAAATAACGTATAACGTTATATACTATTACATAATAACGTATAACGTTATATAGCATTACGATATAACGTATAACGTTGTATACCATTATCATATAACGTATAACGTTATGTAGTGCACCGTTACAACGTATAACGTTATGTAGTAAAACGTTACAACGTATAACGATATATACTATAACGATATAACGTATAACGTTATATACCATTACGATATAACGAATAACGTTGTATACTATTACGATATAACGTATAACGTTATGTAGTACACCGTTACAACGTATAACGTTATGTAGAACAACGTTACAACGTATAACGTTATATACTATAACGATATAGCGTATAACGTTATATACCATTACGATATAACGTATAACGTTATATACCATTACGATATAACGTATAACGTTATAATACTTAACGATATAACGTATAGCGTTATATACTATAACGATATAACGTATAGCGTTATATACTATAACGATATAACGCATAACGTTATATACTATTACAAAATTACGTATAACGTTCTATACCATTACGGTATAACGTACAACGTTGTATAGTATTGCGATATAACGTATAACGTTATGTAGTACACCGTTACAACGTATAACGTTATGTAGTACAACGTTACAACGTATATCGTTATATACTATAACGATATAACGCATAACGTTATATACCATTACGATATAACGTGTAACGTTATATACTATTACCAACTAACGTATAACGTTATATAATATTACGAAATAACGTATAACGTTATATACTATTACGATATAACGTATAACGTTATATAGTATTACAAAATAACGTATAACGTTATATACTATTACAAAATAACGTATAACGTTATATTCCTTAACGATATAACGTATAGCGTTATATACTATAACGATATAACGTATAACGTTATATACTATAACGATATAACGTATAACGTTATATACTATTACAAAATAACGTATAACATTATATAATATTACAAAATAACGTATAACGTTATATACTATTACATAATAACGTATAACGTTATATAGCATTACGATATAACGTATAACGTTGTATACCATTATCATATAACGTATAACGTTATGTAGTGCACCGTTACAACGTATAACGTTATGTAGTAAAACGTTACAACGTATAACGTTATATACTATGACGATATAACGTATAACGTTATATACCATTACGATATAACGTGTAACGTTATATACTATTACCAACGAACGTATAACGTTATATAATATTACGAAATAACGTATAACGTTATATAGCATTACGATATAACGTATAACGTTCTATACCATTACGATATAACGTATAACGTTGTATAGTATTACGATATAACGTATAACGTTATGTAGTACACCGTTAGGACGTATAACGTTATGTAGAACAACGTTACAACGTATAACGTTATATACTATAACGATATAGCGTATAACGTTATATACCATTACGATATAACGTATAACGTTATATACCATTACGATATAACGTATAACGTTATATACTATTACAAAATAACGTATAACGTTATATACCTTAACGACATAACGTATAACGTTATATACTATAACAATATAACGTATAACGTTATATACTATTACGATATAACGTATAACGTTATATACTATTACAAAATAACGTATAACGTTATATTCCTTAACGATATAACGTATAGCGTTATATACTATAACTATATAACGTATAGCGTTATATACTATAACGATATAACGCATAACGTTATATACTATAACGATATAACGTATAACGTTGTATACCATTATCATATAACGTATAACGTTATGTAGTGCACCGTTACAACGTATAACGTTATGTAGTAAAACGTTACAACGTATAACGATATATACTATAACGATATAACGTATAACGTTATATACCATTACGATAGAACGTGTAACGTTATATACTATTACCAAATAACGTATAACGTTATATAATATTACAAAATAACGTATAACGTTATATAGCATTACGAAATAACGTATAACGTTATGTAGTATACCGTTACAACGTATAGCGTTATATACTATTACGATATAACGTATAACGTTATATACTATTACGATATAACGAATAACGTTGTATACTATTACGATATAACGTATAACGTTATGTAGTACACCGTTACAACGTATAACGTTATGTAGAACAACGTTACAACGTATAACGTTATATACTATAACGATTTAACGTATAACGTTATATACCATTACGATATAACGTATAACGTTATATACCATTACGATATAACGTATAACGTTATATACTATTACAAAATAACGTATAACGTTATATACCTTAACGATATAACGTATAACGTTATATACTATAACGATATAACGTATAACGTTATATACTATAGCGATATAACGTATAACGTTATATACTATAACGATATAAGGTATAACGTTACATACCTTAACGATATAACGTATAACGTTATATACCTTAACCATATAACGTATAACGTTATATTTTATAGCGATATAACGTATAACGTTATATAGTATTACTAAATAACGTTTAACGTTATATACTATTACAAAATAACGTATAACGTTATATTCCTTAACGATATAACGTATAACGTTATATACTATAACGATATAACGTATAACGTTATATACTATAACGATATAACGTATATCGTTATATACTATTACAAAATAACGTATAACATTATATACTATTACAAAATTACGTATAACGTTCTATACCATTACGGTATAACGTACAACGTTGTATAGTATTGCGATATAACGTATAACGTTATGTAGTACACCGTTACAACGTATAACGTTATGTAGTACAACGTTACAACGTATATCGTTATATACTATAACGATATAACGCATAACGTTATATACCATTACGATATAACGTGTAACGTTATATACTATTACCAACTAACGTATAACGTTATATAATATTACGAAATAACGTATAACGTTATATACTATTACGATATAACGTATAACGTTATATAGTATTACAAAATAACGTATAACGTTATATACTATTACAAAATAACGTATAACGTTATATTCCTTAACGATATAACGTATAGCGTTATATACTATAACGATATAACGTATAACGTTATATACTATAACGATATAACGTATAACGTTATATACTATTACAAAATAACGTATAACATTATATAATATTACAAAATAACGTATAACGTTATATACTATTACATAATAACGTATAACGTTATATAGCATTACGATATAACGTATAACGTTGTATACCATTATCATATAACGTATAACGTTATGTAGTGCACCGTTACAACGTATAACGTTATGTAGTAAAACGTTACAACGTATAACGTTATATACTATAACGATATAACGTATAACGTTATATACCATTACGATATAACGTGTAACGTTATATACTATTACCAACTAACGTATAACGTTATATAATATTACGAAATAACGTATAACGTTATATAGCATTACGATATAACGTATAACGTTCTATACCATTACGATATAACGTATAACGTTGTATAGTATTACGATATAACGTATAACGTTATGTAGTACACCGTTAGAACTTATAACGTTATGTAGAACAACGTTACAACGTATAACGTTATATACTATAACGATATAGCGTATAACGTTATATACCATTACGATATAACGTATAACGTTATATACCATTACGATATAACGTATAACGTTATATACTATTACAAAATAACGTATAACGTTATATACCTTAACGATATAACGTATAACGTTATATACTATAACAATATAACGTATAACGTTATATACTATTACGATATAACGTATAACGTTATATACTATTACAAAATAACGTATAACGTTATATTCCTTAACGATATAACGTATAGCGTTATATACTATAACGATATAACGTATAGCGTTATATACTATAACGATATAACGTATAGCGTTATATACTATAACGATATAACGCATAACGTTATATACTATAACGATATAACGTATAACGTTGTATACCATTATCATATAACGTATAACGTTATGTAGTGCACCGTTACAACGTATAACGTTATGTAGTAAAACGTTACAACGTATAACGATATATACTATAACGATATAACGTATAACGTTATATACCATTACGATAGAACGTGTAACGTTATATACTATTACAAAATAACGTATAACGTTATATAATATTACAAAATAACGTATAACGTTATATAGCATTACGAAATAACGTATAACGTTATGTAGTATACCGTTACAACGTATAGCGTTATATACTATTACGATATAACGTATAACGTTATATAATATTACGATATAACGAATAACGTTGTATACTATTACGATATAACGTATAACGTTATGTAGTACACCGTTACAACGTATAACGTTATATACTATAACGATATAACGTATAACGTTATATACCATTACGATATAACGTATAACGTTGTATAGTATTACGATATAACGTATAAGGTTATGTAGTACACCGTTACAACGTATAACGTTATGTAGAACAACGTTACAACGTATAACGTTATATACTATAACGATTTAACGTATAACGTTATATACCATTACGATATAACGTATAACGTTATATACCATTACGATATAACGTATAACGTTATATACTATTACAAAATAACGTATAACGTTATATACCTTAACGTTATAACGTATAACGTTATATACTATAACGATATAACGTATAACGTTATATACTATAGCGATATAACGTATAACGTTATATACTATAACGATATAAGGTATAACGTTATATACCTTAACGATATAACGTATAACGTTATATACCTTAACCATATAACGTATAACGTTATATTTTATAGCGATATAACGTATAACGTTATATAGTATTACTAAATAACGTATAACGTTATATACTATTACAAAATAACGTATAACGTTATATTCCTTAACGATATAACGTATAACGTTATATACTATAACGATATAACGTATAACGTTATATACTATAACGATATAACGTATATCGTTATATACTATTACAAAATAACGTATAACGTTATATACTATTACAAAATAACGTATAACGTTATATACTATTACAAAATAACGTATAACGTTATATAGCATTACGATATAACGTATAACGTTGTATACCATTATCATATAACGTATAACGTTATGTAGTACACCGTTACAACGTATAACGTTATATACTATAACGATATAACGTATAACGTTATATACCATTACAATATAACGTATAACGTTATATACTATTACAAAATAACGTATAACGTTATATGCTATTACAAAATAACGTATAACGTTATATAGCATTACGACATAACGTATAACGTTGTATACCATTATCATATAACGTATAACGTTATGTAGTGCACCGTTACAACGTATAACGTTATGTAGTAAAACGTTACAACGTATAACGATATATACTATAACAATATAACGTATAACGTTATATACTATTACGATATAACGTATAACGTTATATACTATTACAAAATAACGTATAACGTTATATTCCTTAACGATATAACGTATAGCGTTATATACTATAACGATATAACGTATAGCGTTATATACTATAACGATATAACGTATAGCGTTATATACTATAACGATATAACGCATAACGTTATATACTATAACGATATAACGTATAACGTTGTATACCATTATCATATAACGTATAACGTTATGTAGTACACCGTTACAACGTATAACGTTATATACTATAACGATATAACGTATAACGTTATATACTATAGCGATATAACGTATAACGTTATATAGTATTACAAAATAACGTATAACGTTATATACTATTACAAAATAACGTATAACGTTATATTCCATTACGATATAACGTATAACGTTATATACTATAACGATATAACGTATAACGTTATATACTATAACGATATAACGTATAACGTTATATACTATTACAAAATAACGTATAACGTTATATACTATTACAAAATAACGTATAACGTTATATACTATTACAAAATAACGTATAACGTTATATAGCATTACGATATAACGTATAACGTTGTATACCATTATCATATAACGTATAACGTTATGTAGTACACAGTTACAACTTATAACGTTATGTAGAGCAACGTTACAACGTATAACGTTATATACTATAACGATATAACGTATAACGTTATATACCATTACGATATAACGAATAACGTTATATACCATTACGATATAACGTATAACGTTATATACCATTACGATATAACGTATAACGTTATATACTATTACAAAATAACGTATAACGTTATATACCTTAACGATATAACGTATAACGTTATATACTATAACGATATAACGTATAACGTTATATACTATTACGATATAACGTATAACGTTATACACTATTACGATATAACGAATAACGTTGTATACTATTACGATATAACGTATAACGTTATGTAGTACACCGTTACAACGTATAACGTTATGTAGTATTACTAAATAACGTATAACGTTATATACTATTACAAAATAACGTATAACGTTATATACTATTACAAAATAACGTATAACGTTATATACTATTACATAATAACGTATAACGTTATATAGCATTACGATATAACGTATAACGTTGTATACCATTATCATATAACGCATAACGTTATGTAGTGCACCGTTACAACGTATAACGTTATGTAGTAAAACGTTACAACGTATAACGATATATACTATAACGATATAACGTATAACGTTATATACCATTACGATAGAACGTGTAACGTTATATACTATTACCAAATAACGTATAACGTTATATAATATTACAAAATAACGTATAACGTTATATACTATTACATAATAACGTATAACGTTATATAGCATTACGATATAACGTATAACGTTGTATACCATTATCATATAACGTATAACGTTATGTAGTAAAACGTTACAACGTATAACGATATATACTATAACGATATAACGTATAACGTTATATACCATTACGATAGAACGTGTAACGTTATATACTATTACCAAATAACGTATAACGTTATATAGTATTACAAAATAACGTATAACGTTATATACTATTACCAACTAACGTATAACGTTATATAATATTACGAAATAACGTATAACGTTATATAGCATTACGATATAACATATAACGTTATATACCTTAACGATATAACGTATAACGTTATATACTATAACGATATAACGCATAACGTTATATACTATTACAAAATTACGTATAACGTTCTATACCATTACGGTATAACGTATAACGTTGTATAGTATTACGATATAACGTATAACGTTATGTAGTACACCGTTAGAACGTATAACGTTATGTAGAACAACGTTACAACGTATAACGTTATATACTATAACGATATAGCGTATAACGTTATATACCATTACGATATAACGTATAACGTTATATACCATTACGATATAACGTATAACGTTATAATACTTAACGATATAACGTATAGCGTTATATACTATAACGATATAACGTATAGCGTTATATACTATAACGATATAACGCATAACGTTATATACTATTACAAAATTACGTATAACGTTCTATACCATTACGGTATAACGTATAACGTTGTATAGTATTGCGATATAACGTATAACGTTATGTAGTACACCGTTACAACGTATAACGTTATGTAGCAGAACGTTACAACGTATATCGTTATATACTATAACGATATAACGCATAACGTTATATACCATTACGATATAACGTGTAACGTTATATACTATTACCAACTAACGTATAACGTTATATAATATTACGAAATAACGTATAACGTTATATACTATTACGATATAACGTATAACGTTATATAGTATTACAAAATAACGTATAACGTTATATACTATTACAAAATAACGTATAACGTTATATTCCTTAACGATATAACGTATAGCGTTATATACTATAACGATATAACGTATAACGTTATATACTATAACGATATAACGTATAACGTTATATACTATTACATAATAACGTATAACGTTATATAGCATTACGATATAACGTATAACGTTGTATACCATTATCATATAACGTATAACGTTATGTAGTAAAACGTTACAACGTATAACGATATATACTATAACGATATAACGTATAACGTTATATACCATTACGATAGAACGTGTAACGTTATATACTATTACCAAATAACGTATAACGTTATATAGTATTACAAAATAACGTATAACGTTATATACTATTACCAACTAACGTATAACGTTATATAATATTACGAAATAACGTATAACGTTATATAGCATTACGATATAACATATAACGTTATATACCTTAACGATATAACGTATAACGTTATATACTATAACGATATAACGCATAACGTTATATACTATTACAAAATTACGTATAACGTTCTATACCATTACGGTATAACGTATAACGTTGTATAGTATTACGATATAACGTATAACGTTATGTAGTACACCGTTAGAACGTATAACGTTATGTAGAACAACGTTACAACGTATAACGTTATATACTATAACGATATAGCGTATAACGTTATATACCATTACGATATAACGTATAACGTTATATACCATTACGATATAACGTATAACGTTATAATACTTAACGATATAACGTATAGCGTTATATACTATAACGATATAACGTATAGCGTTATATACTATAACGATATAACGCATAACGTTATATAATATTACAAAATTACGTATAACGTTCTATACCATTACGGTATAACGTATAACGTTGTATAGTATTGCGATATAACGTATAACGTTATGTAGTACACCGTTACAACGTATAACGTTATGTAGCACAACGTTACAACGTATATCGTTATATACTATAACGATATAACGCATAACGTTATGTACCATTACGATATAACGTGTAACGTTATATACTATTACCAACTAACGTATAACGTTATATAATATTACGAAATAACGTATAACGTTATATACTATTACGATATAACGTATAACGTTATATAGTATTACAAAATAACGTATAACGTTATATACTATTACAAAATAACGTATAACGTTATATTCCTTAACGATATAACGTATAGCGTTATATACTATAACGATATAACGTATAACGTTATAGACTATAACGATATAACGTATAACGTTATATACTATTACAAAATAACGTATAACGTTATGTACTATTACAAAATAACGTATAACGTTATATACTATTACATAATAACGTATAACGTTATATAGCATTACGATATAACGTATAACGTTGTATACCATTATCATATAACGTATAACGTTATGTAGTGCACCGTTACAACGTATAACGTTATGTAGTAAAACGTTACAACGTATAACGATATATACTATAACGATATAACGTATAACGTTATATACCATTACGATAGAACGTGTAACGTTGTATACTATTACGATATAACGTATAACGTTATGTAGTACACCGTTACAACGTATAACGTTATGTAGTACACCGTTACAACGTATAACGTTATATACTATAACGATATAACGTATAACGTTATATACTATTACGATATAACGAATAACGTTGTATACTATTACGATATAACGTATAACGTTATGTAGTACACCGTTACAACGTATAACGTTATGTAGAACAACGTTACAACGTATAACGTTATATACTATAACGATATAGCGTATAACGTTATATACCATTACGATATAACGTATAACGTTATATACCATTACGATATAACGTATAACGTTATAATACTTAACGATATAACGTATAGCGTTATATACTATAACGATATAACGTATAGCGTTATATACTATAACGATATAACGCATAACGTTATATACTATTACAAAATTACGTATAACGTTCTATACCATTACGGTATAACGTACAACGTTGTATAGTATTGCGATATAACGTATAACGTTATGTAGTACACCGTTACAACGTATAACGTTATGTAGTACAACGTTACAACGTATATCGTTATATACTATAACGATATAACGCATAACGTTATATACCATTACGATATAACGTGTAACGTTATATACTATTACCAACTAACGTATAACGTTATATAATATTACGAAATAACGTATAACGTTATATACTATTACGATATAACGTATAACGTTATATAGTATTACAAAATAACGTATAACGTTATATACTATTACAAAATAACGTATAACGTTATATTCCTTAACGATATAACGTATAGCGTTATATACTATAACGATATAACGTATAACGTTATATACTATAACGATATAACGTATAACGTTATATACTATTACATAATAACGTATAACGTTATATAGCATTACGATATAACGTATAACGTTGTATACCATTATCATATAACGTATAACGTTATGTAGTAAAACGTTACAACGTATAACGATATATACTATAACGATATAACGTATAACGTTATATACCATTACGATAGAACGTGTAACGTTATATACTATTACCAAATAACGTATAACGTTATATAGTATTACAAAATAACGTATAACGTTATATACTATTACCAACTAACGTATAACGTTATATAATATTACGAAATAACGTATAACGTTATATAGCATTACGATATAACATATAACGTTATATACCTTAACGATATAACGTATAACGTTATATACTATAACGATATAACGCATAACGTTATATACTATTACAAAATTACGTATAACGTTCTATACCATTACGGTATAACGTATAACGTTGTATAGTATTACGATATAACGTATAACGTTATGTAGTACACCGTTAGAACGTATAACGTTATGTAGAACAACGTTACAACGTATAACGTTATATACTATAACGATATAGCGTATAACGTTATATACCATTACGATATAACGTATAACGTTATATACCATTACGATATAACGTATAACGTTATAATACTTAACGATATAACGTATAGCGTTATATACTATAACGATATAACGTATAGCGTTATATACTATAACGATATAACGCATAACGTTATATAATATTACAAAATTACGTATAACGTTCTATACCATTACGGTATAACGTATAACGTTGTATAGTATTGCGATATAACGTATAACGTTATGTAGTACACCGTTACAACGTATAACGTTATGTAGCACAACGTTACAACGTATATCGTTATATACTATAACGATATAACGCATAACGTTATGTACCATTACGATATAACGTGTAACGTTATATACTATTACCAACTAACGTATAACGTTATATAATATTACGAAATAACGTATAACGTTATATACTATTACGATATAACGTATAACGTTATATAGTATTACAAAATAACGTATAACGTTATATACTATTACAAAATAACGTATAACGTTATATTCCTTAACGATATAACGTATAGCGTTATATACTATAACGATATAACGTATAACGTTATAGACTATAACGATATAACGTATAACGTTATATACTATTACAAAATAACGTATAACGTTATGTACTATTACAAAATAACGTATAACGTTATATACTATTACATAATAACGTATAACGTTATATAGCATTACGATATAACGTATAACGTTGTATACCATTATCATATAACGTATAACGTTATGTAGTGCACCGTTACAACGTATAACGTTATGTAGTAAAACGTTACAACGTATAACGATATATACTATAACGATATAACGTATAACGTTATATACCATTACGATAGAACGTGTAACGTTGTATACTATTACGATATAACGTATAACGTTATGTAGTACACCGTTACAACGTATAACGTTATGTAGTACACCGTTACAACGTATAACGTTATATACTATAACGATATAACGTATAACGTTATATACTATTACGATATAACGAATAACGTTGTATACTATTACGATATAACGTATAACGTTATGTAGTACACCGTTACAACGTATAACGTTATGTAGAACAACGTTACAACGTATAACGTTATATACTATAACGATATAGCGTATAACGTTATATACCATTACGATATAACGTATAACGTTATATACCATTACGATATAACGTATAACGTTATAATACTTAACGATATAACGTATAGCGTTATATACTATAACGATATAACGTATAGCGTTATATACTATAACGATATAACGCATAACGTTATATACTATTACAAAATTACGTATAACGTTCTATACCATTACGGTATAACGTACAACGTTGTATAGTATTGCGATATAACGTATAACGTTATGTAGTACACCGTTACAACGTATAACGTTATGTAGTACAACGTTACAACGTATATCGTTATATACTATAACGATATAACGCATAACGTTATATACCATTACGATATAACGTGTAACGTTATATACTATTACCAACTAACGCATAACGTTATATAATATTACGAAATAACGTATAACGTTATATACTATTACGATATAACGTATAACGTTATATAGTATTACAAAATAACGTATAACGTTATATACTATTACAAAATAACGTATAACGTTATATTCCTTAACGATATAACGTATAGCGTTATATACTATAACGATATAACGTATAACGTTATATACTATAACGATATAACGTATAACGTTATATACTATTACAAAATAACGTATAACATTATATAATATTACAAAATAACGTATAACGTTATATACTATTACATAATAACGTATAACGTTATATAGCATTACGATATAACGTATAACGTTGTATACCATTATCATATAACGTATAACGTTATGTAGTGCACCGTTACAACGTATAACGTTATGTAGTAAAACGTTACAACGTATAACGTTATATACTATGACGATATAAC
>NW_026109147.1:0-83644 GCF_024516045.1 Bombus affinis
ACCCCAACCTAACCCAAACCTAAACTACCCCCAACCTAACCCCACCTACACCAACCTAACCCCAACCATAACCCCACCCTACCCCACCTCACCCCAACCAAACCCACCCAACCCCCCACCCAACCCCCCCACCTAACCCCAACCTAACCCAACCTAACCCCCCAAACCCCAACCTAACCCCAACCTAACCCCCAACCTAACCCCACCAAACCCCAACCTAACCCCAACCTAACCCAACCTAACCCCAACCTAACCCCAACCTAACCCCAACCTAACCCCAACCTAACCCCAACCAACCCCAACCTAACCCCAACCTAACCCCAACCTAACCCAACCTAACCCCCACCTAACCCCAACCTAACCCCAACCTACCCCAACCAAACCCCAACCTAACCCCAACCTACCCCAACCTACCCAACCTACCCCAACCTAACCCCAACCAACCCCAACCTAACCCCAACCTAACCCCAACCTAACCCCAACCAACCCCAACCTAACCCCAACCTACCCCAACCTAACCCCAACCTAACCCCAACCTAACCCCAACCTAACCCCAACCTAACCCCAACCTAACCCCAACCTAACCCCACCTAACCCCAACCTAACCCCAACCTAACCACCTAACCCCAACCTAACCCCAACCTCACACCCCACCTAACCCCAACCTAACCCCCAACCTAACCCCAACCTAACCCCACCTACCCAACCTAACCCCAACCTAACCCCAACCTAACCCCAACCTAACCCCAACCTAACCCCAACCTCACCCCAACCAACCCCAACCTAACCCCAACCCTAACCCCACCAACCCAACCACCCAACCTAACCCCAACCTAACCCCAACCTAACCCCAACCTAACCCCTACCCCAACCTAACCCCAACCAACCCCAACCTACCCCCCAACCTAACCCCAACCTAACCCCCAACCTAACCCCAACCTAACCCACCAACCTACCCCAACCTAACCCAACCACACCCCAACCTAACCCCAACCTAACCCCAACCTAACCCCAACCTAACCCCAACCTAACCCCAACCTAACCCCAACCTAACCCCAACCTAACCCCAACCAAACCCCAACCTAACCCCAACCTAACCCCAACCTAACCCCAACCTAACCCCAACCAACCAACCCCCCACCTAACCCCAACCCCCCACCTAACCCCAACCTAACCCCAACCTAACCCCAACCTAACCCCAACCTAACCCCAACCCCAACCTAACCCCACCTAACCCCAACCTAACCCCACCTACCCCTAACCCAACCTACCCCAACCTAACCCCAACCTAACCCCAACTAACCCCACCTAACCCCAACCTAACCCCAACCTAACCCCAACCTAACCCCAACCTAACCCCAACCTAACCCCAACCTAACCCCAACCTAACCCCAACCTAACCCCAACCTAACCCCAACCTAACCCAACCTAACCCCAACCTAACCCCATCACCTAACCCCAACCTAACCCCAACCTAACCCCAACCTACCCCAACCTACCCCAACCTAACCCCAACCTAACCCCAACCTAACCCCCCAACCTAACCCCAACCTAACCCCAACCTAACCCCAACCTAACCCCAACCTAACCCCAACCTAACCCCAACCTAACCCCAACCTAACCCCAACCTAACCCCAACCTAACCCCAACCTAACCCCAACCTACCCCACCTACCCCAACCTAACCCCAACCTAACCCCAACCTAACCCCAACCTAACCCCAACCTAACCCCAACCTAACCCCAACCTAACCCAACCTAACCCCAACCTAACCCCAACCTAACCCCAACCTAACCCCAACCTAACCCCAACCTAACCCCAACCTAACCCCAACCTAACCCCAACCTAACCCCAACCAAACCCCACCTAACCCACCTAACCCCAACCTAACCCCAACCTAACCCCAACCTACCCCCAACCTAACCCCAACCTAACCCCAACCTAACCCCAACCTAACCCCAACCTAACCCCAACCTAACCCCAACCTAACCCCAACCTAACCCCAACCCCAACCTAACCCCAACCTAACCCCAACCTAACCCCAACCTAACCCAACCTAACCCCAACCTAACCCCAACCTAACCCCAACCTAACCCCAACCTAACCCCAACCTAACCCCAACCTAACCCCAACCTAACCCCAACCTAACCCCAACCTAACCCCCAACCTAACCAAACCCAACCTAACCCCAACCTAACCCCAACCTAACCCCAACCTAACCCCAACCTAACCCCAACCTAACCCCAACCTAACCCCAACCTAACCCCAACCTAACCCCAACCTAACCCCAACCTAACCCCAACCTAACCCCAACCTAACCCCAACCTAACCCCAACCTAACCCCAACCTAACCCCAACCTAACCCAACCTAACCCCAACCTAACCCCAACCTAACCCCAACCTAACCCCAACCTAACCCCAACCTAACCCAACCTAACCCCAACCTAACCCCAACCTAACCCCAACCTAACCCCAACCTAACCCCAACCTAACCCCAACCTAACCCCAACCTAACCCCAACCTAACCCCAACCTAACCCCAACCTAACCCCAACCTAACCCCAACCTAACCCCAACCTAACCCCAACCTAACCCCAACCTAACCCCAACCTAACCCCAACCTAACCCCAACCTAACCCCAACCTAACCCCAACCTAACCCCAACCTACCGCCCACCTAACCCCAACCTAACCCCAACCTAACCCCAACCTAACCCCAACCTAACCCAACCTAACCCAACCTACCCCAACCTAACCCCAACCTAACCCCAAACCTAACCCCAACCTACCCCAACCTAACCCCAACCTAACCCCAACCTAACCCCAACCTAACCCCAACCTACCCCAACCTACCCCAACCGACCCAACCTAACCCCAACCTTACCCCAACCGAACCCCAACCTACCCCAACCTAACCCCAACCTAACCCCACTACCCCAACCTAACCCCAACCTAACCCCAACCTATACCCCAACCTACCCCCAACCTAACCCCACCTAACCCCAAACCTAACCCAACCTAACCCCAACCTACCCACCTCAACCTACCCCCAACCTACCCCCACCTAACCCCAACCTAACCCCACCCTACCCCAACCTAACCCCAACCTAACCCCAACCTAACCCCAACCTAACCCCAACCTAACCCCAACCTAACCCCAACCTACCCAACCTAACCCCAACCTAACCCCAACCTAACCCAACCTAACCCCAACCTAACCCCAACCTAACCCCAACCTACCCCAACCTAACCCCAACCTAACCCACCAACCTAACCCCAACCTAACCCCAACCTAACCCAACCTAACCCCAACCTAACCCCAACCTAACCCCAACCTAACCCCAACCTAACCCCAACCTAACACCCCCAACCTAACCCCAACCTAACCCCAACCTAACCCCAACCTAACCCCAACCTAACCCCAACCTAACCCCAACCTAACCCCAACCTAACCCCAACCTAACCCCAACCTAACCCCAACCTAACCACCAACCTAACCCCAACCTAACCACCCCAACCTAACCCCAACTAACCCCAACCTAACCCCAACCTAACCCCAACCTAACCCCAACCTAACCCCAACCTAACCCCAACCTAACCCCAACCTAACCCCACCCTAACCCAACCTAACCCCAACCCTAACCCCAACCCTAACCCCAACCTAACCCCAACCTAACCCCAACCCAACCTACCCCAACCTAACCCCAACCTAACCCACCTAACCCAACCTAACCCCAACCTAACCCCAACCTAACCCCAACCTAACCCCAACCTAACCCCAACCTAACCCCAACCTAACCCCAACCTAACCCCAACCTAACCCCCAACCTAACCCCAACCTAACCCCAACCTAACCCAACCTAACCCCAACCTAACCCCAACCTAACCCAACCTAACCCCAACCTAACCCCAACCTAACCCCAACCTAACCCCAACCTAACCCCAACCTAACCCCCCAACCTAACCCCAACCTAACCCCAACCTAACCCCAACCTAACCCCAACCTAACCCCAACCTAACCCCAACCTAACCCCCAACCTAACCCCAACCTAACCCCAACCTAACCCCAACCTAACCCCAACCTAACCCCAACCTAACCCCAACCTAACCTAACCCAACCTAACCCCAACCTAACCCCTACCCCAACCTAACCCCCAACCTAACCCCAACCTAACCCCCAACCTAACCCCAACCTAACCCCAACCTAACCCCAACCTAACCCCCAACCTAACCCCAACCTAACCCAACCTAACCCCACCTAACCCCAACCTAACCCCAACCTAACCCCAACCTAACCCCAACCTAACCCCAACCTAACCCCAACCTAACCCCAACCTAACCCCAACCTAACCCCAACCTAACCCCAACCTAACCCCAACCTAACCCCAACCTAACCCCAACCTAACCCCAACCTAACCCCAACCTAACCCCAACCTAACCCCAACCTAACCCCAACCTAACCCAACCTAACCCCAACCTAACCCCAACCTAACCCCAACCTAACCCCCAACCTAACCCCAACCTAACCCCAACCTAACCCCAACCTAACCCCAACCTAACCCCAACCTAACCCCAACCTAAACCCCAACCTAACCCCAACCACCTAACCCCAACCTAACCTAACCCCAACCTAACCCAACCTAACCCCAACCTAACCCCAACCTAACCCCAACCTAACCCCAACCTAACCCCAACCTAACCCCAACCTAACCCCAACCTAACCCCAACCTAACCCCAACCTAACCCCAACCTAACCCCAACCTAACCCCAACCTAACCCCAACCTAACCCCAACCTAACCCCAACCTAACGTTATATGGTAATGCTATATAACAATATACGTTATAACGTAACACTATATAACGTTATACGTTATATGGTAATACTATATAACGTTATACGTTATACCGTAACAATATATAACGTTATACGTTATATTGTAATAATATATATCGTTATACGTTATAACGTAACACTATATAACGTTATACGTTATATGGTAATACTATATAACGATATACGTTATTACGTAATAGTATATATCGTTACACGTTATAACGTAATAGTATATAATGTTATACTTTATATGGTAATACTATATAACGTTATACGTTATATGGTAAGACTATATAACAATATACGTTATACGTAATAGTATATATCCTTTTACGTTATATGGTAATGCTATATAACAATATACGTTATAACGTAACACTATATAACGTTATACGTTATATGGTAATACTATATAACGATATACGTTATTACGTAATAGTATATATCGTTACACGTTATAACGTAACACTATATATCGTTTTACGATATATGGTATTGCTATATAACGTTATACGTTATACCGTAACAATATATAACGTTATACGTTATATGGTAATACTATATAACGATATACGTTATTACGTAATAGTATATATCGTTATACGTTATAACGTAACACTATATATCGTTTTACGATATATGGTAATGCTGCATAACGTTATACGTTATAACGTAACACTATATAACGTTATACGTTATTACGTAATAGTATATATCGTTTTACGTTATATGTAATGCTATATAACGATATACGTTGTAACGTAACACTATATAACGTTATACGTTATATGGAAATACTATATAACGATATACGTTATTACGTAATAGTATATATCGTTTTAAGTTATATGGTAATGCTATATAACGTTATACGTATATGGTAATACTATATAACAATATACGTTATTACGTAATGGTATATATCGTTTTACGTTATATGGTAATACTATATATCGTTATACGTTATAACGTAGCAAAATATAACGTTATACGTTATATGGTAAAGCTATATAACGATATACGTTATTACGTAATAGTATATATCATTATCCTTTATTACGTAATAGTATATATCGTTATACGTTACAACGTAACAATATATAACGTTATACGTTATATGGTAATACTATATAACGATATACGTTATTACGTAATAGTATATATCGTTATACGCTATAACGTAACACTATATATCGTTTTACGATATATGGTAATGCTATGTAACGTTATACGTTATAACGTAACACTATATAACGTTATACGTTATATGGTAATACTATATATCGTTATACGTTATAACGTAACAATATATAACGTTATACGTTATATGGTAATGCTATATAACGATATACGTTATTACGTAATAGTATATATCGTTATACGTTATATGGTAATGCTATATAACGATATACGTTATTACGTAATAGTATATATCGTTATACGTTATTACGTAATAGTATATATTGTTATACTTTATATGGTAATACTATATAACGTTATACGTTATAACGTATCACTATATAACGTTATACGTTATATGGTAATTCTATATAACGTTATATGTTATTACGTAATAGTATATACCGTTTTACCTTATATGGTAATGCTATATAACGTTATACGTTATAACGTAACACTATATAACGTTATACGTTATATGGTAATAGTATATATCGTTATACGTTATAACGTAACAATATATAACGTTATACGTCATATGGTAAGACTATATAACGATATACGTTATTACGTAATAGTATATATCGTTATACGTTATAACGTACACTATATAACGTTATACGTTATATGGTAATACTATATATCGTTATACGTTATAACGTAACAATATATAACGTTATACGTTATATGGTAATACTATATAACGTTATACGTTATAACGTATCACTATATAACGTTATACGTTATATGGTAATACTATATAACGATATACGTTATTACGTAATAGTATATATCGTTATACGTTATAAACGTAACACTATATAACGTTATACGTTATATGGTAATTCTATATAACGTTATACGTTATTACGTAATAGTATATATCGTTATACGTTATAACGTAACACTATATATCGTTTTACGATATATGGTAATGCTATATAACGTTATACGTTATACCGTAACAATATATAACGTTATACGTTATATGGTAATACTATATAACGATATACGTTATTACGTAATAGTATATATCGTTATACGTTATTACGTAATAGTATATATTGTTATACTTTATATGGTAATACTATATAAACGTTATACGTTATAACGTATCACTATATAACGTTATACGTTATATGGTAATTCTATATAACGTTATATGTTATTACGTAATAGTATATACCGTTTTACCTTATATGGTAATGCTATATAACGTTATACGTTATAACGTAACACTATATAACGTTATACGTTATATGGTAATAGTATATATCGTTATACGTTATAACGTAACAATATATAAAGTTATACGTCATATGGTAATACTATATAACGATATACGTTATTACGTAATAGTATATATCGTTATACGTTATAACGTAACACTATATAACGTTATACGTTATATGGTAATACTATGTATCGTTATACGTTATAACGTAACAATATATAACGTTATACGTTATATGGTAATGCTATATAACGATATACGTTATTACGTAATAGTATATATCGTTATACGTTATTACGTAATAGTATATATCGTTATACGTTACAACGTAACAATATATAACGTTATACGTTATATGGTAATACTATATAACGATATACGTTATTACGTAATAGTATGTATCGTTATACGTTGTAACGTAACACTATATAACGTTATACGTTATATGGTAATTCTACATAACGTTATACGTTATTACGTAATAGTATATATCGTTTTACGTTATATGGTAATGCTATATAACGTTATACGTTATAACGTAACACTATATAACGTTATACGTTATATGGTAATAGTATCTATCGTTATACGTTATAACGTAAGAATATATAACGTTATACGTTATATGGTAATACTATATATCGTTATACGTTATAACGTGACAATATATAACGTTATACGTTATATGGTAATGCTATATAACGATATACGTTATTACGTAATAGTATATAATGTTACACTTTATATGGTAATACTATATAACGTTATACGTTATAACGTATCACTATATAACGTTATACGTTATATGGTAATACTATATAACGATATACGTTATTACGTAATAGTGTATATCGTTATACGTTATAACGTAACACTATATAACGTTATACGTTATATGGTAATTCTATATAACGTTATACGTTGTTGCGTAATAGTATATATCGTTATACGTTATAACGTAACACTATATATCGTTTTACGATATATGGTAATACTATATAACGATATACGTTATTACGTAATAGTATATATCGTTATACGTTATAACGTAACACTATATATCGTTTTACGATATATGGTAATGCTGCATAGCGTTATACGTTATAACGTAACACTATATAACGTTATACGTTATTACGTAATAGTATATATCGTTTTACGTTATATGGTAATGCTATATAACGATATACGTTGTAACGTAACACTATATAACGTTATACGTTATATGGAAATACTATATAACGATATACGTTATTACGTAATAGTATATATCGTTTTAGGTTATATGGTAATGCTATATAACGTTATACGTTATATGGTAATACTATATAACAATATACGTTATTACGTAATAGTATATATCGTTTTACGTTATATGGTAATACTATATATCGTTATACGTTATAACGTAGCAAAATATAACGTTATATGTTATATGGTAGTGCTATATAAACGATATACGTTATTACGTAATAGTATATATCATTATCCTTTATTACGTAATAGTATATATCGTTATACGTTACAACGTAACAATATATAACGTTATACGTTATATGGTAATACTATATAACGATATACGTTATTACGTAATAGTATATATCGTTATACGCTATAACGTAACACTATATATCGTTTTACGATATATGGTAATGCTATGTAGCGTTATACGTTATTACGTAACACTATATAACGTTATACGTTATATGGTAATACTATATATCGTTATACGTTATAACGTAACAATATATAACGTTATACGTTATATGGTAATGCTATATAACGATATACGTTATTACGTAATAGTATATATCGTTATACGTTATTACGTAATAGTATATATCGTTATACGTTACAACGTCACAATATATAACGTTATACGTTATATGGTAATACTATATAACGATATACGTTATTACGTAATAGTATATATCGTAATACGCTATAACGTAACACTATATATCGTTTTACGATATATGGTAATGCTACATAACGTTATACGTTATAACGTAACACTATATAACGTTATACGTTATATGGTAATAGTATATATCGTTATACGTTATAACGTTAGAATACATAACGTTATACCTTATACGGTAATACTATATATCGTTATACGTTATAACGTAACAATATATAACGTTATACGTTATATGGTAATGCTATATAAGGATATACGTTATTACGTAATAGTATATATCGTTATACGTTATATGGTAATGCTATATAACGATATACGTTATTACGTAATAGTATATATCGTTATACGTTATTACGTAATAGTATATATTGTTATACTTTATATGGTAATACTATATAATGTTATACGTTATATGGTAATTCTATATAACGTTATATGTTATTACGTAATAGTATATACCGTTTTACCTTATATGGTAATGCTATATAACGTTATACGTTATAACGTAACACTATATAACGTTATACGTTATATGGTAATAGTATATATCGTTATACGTTATAACGTAACAATATATAACGTTATACGTCATATGGTAAGACCATATAACGATATACGTTATTACGTAATAGTATATATCGTTATACGTTATAACGTAACACTATATAACGTTATACGTTATATGGTAATACTATATATCGTTATACGTTATAACGTAACAATATATAACGTTATACGTTATATGGTAATGCTATATAACGATATACGTTATTACGTAATAGTATATATCGTTATACGTTATTACGTAATAGTATATATCGTTATACGTTACAACGTAACAATATATAACGTTATACGTTATATGGTAATACTATATAACGATATACGTTATTACGTAATAGTATGTATCGTTATACGTTGTAACGTAACACTATATAACGTTATACGTTACATGGTAATTCTACATAACGTTATACGTTATTACGTAATAGTATATATCGTTTTACGTTATATGGTAATGCTATATAACGTTATACGTTATAACGTAACACTATATAACGTTATACGTTATATGGTAATAGTATATATCGTTATACGTTATAACGTAAGAATATATAACGTTATACTTTATATGGTAATACTATATAACGTTATACGTTATAACGTATCACTATATAACGTTATACGTTATATGGTAATTCTACATAACGTTATACGTTATTACGTAATAGTATATATCGTTTTACGTTATATGGTAATTCTACATAACGTTATACGTTATTACGTAATAGTATATATCGTTTTACGTTATATGGTAATGCTATATAACGTTATACGTTATAACGTAACACTATATAACGTTATACGTTATATGGTAATAGTATATATCGTTATACGTTATAACGTAAGAATATATAACGTTATACGTTATATGGTAATACTATATATCGTTATACGTTATATCGTAACAATATATAACGTTATACGTTATATGGTAATACTATATAACGTTATACGTTATAACGTATCACTATATAACGTTATACGTTATATGGTAATACTATATAACGATATACGTTATTACGTAATAGTATATATCGTTATACGTTATAACGTAACACTATATAACGTTATACGTTATATGGTAATTCTATATAACGTTATACGTTATTACGTAATAGTATATATCGTTATACGTTATAACGTAACACTATATATCGTTTTACGATATATGGTAATGCTATATAACGTTATACGTTATACCGTAACAATATATAACGTTATACGTTATATGGTAATACTATATAACGATATACGTTATTACGTAATAGTATATATCGTTATACGTTATTACGTAATAGTATATATTGTTATACTTTATATGGTAATACTATATAACGTTATACGTTATAACGTATCACTATATAACGTTATACGTTATATGGTAATGCTATATAACGATATACGTTATTACGTAATAGTATATATCGTTATACGTTATATGGTAATGCTATATAACGATATACGTTATTACGTAATAGTATATATCGTTATACGTTATTACGTAATAGTATATATTGTTATACTTTATATGGTAATACTATATAACGTTATACGTTATAACGTATCACTATATAACGTTATACGTTATATGGTAATTCTATATAACGTTATATGTTATAACGTAACAAAATATAACGTTATACGTTATATGGTAATGCTATATAACGATATACGTTATTACGTAATAGTATATATCATTATACTTTATTACGTAATAGTATATAACGTTATACGTTACAACGTAACAATATATAACGTTATACGTTATATGGTAATACTATATAACGATATACGTTATTACGTAATAGTATATAACGTTATACGTTATAACATAACACTATATATCGTTTTACGATATATGCTAATGCTATGTAACGTTATACGTTATAACGTAACACTATATAACGTTATACGTTATATGGTAATACTATATATCGTTATACGTTATAACGTAACACTATATAACGATATACGTTATTGCGTAATAGTATATATCGTTATACGTTACAACGTAACAATATATAACGTTATACGTTATATGGTAATACTATATAACGATATACGTTATTACGTAATAGTATATATCGTTATACGTTATAACGTAACACTATATAACGTTATACGTTATATGGTAATACTATATAACGATATACGTTATTACGTAATAGTATATATCGTTATACGTTATAACGTAACACTATATATCGTTTTACGATATATGGTAATGCTATGTAACGTTATACGTTATAACGTAACACTATATAACGTTATACGTTATATGGTAATACTATATATCGTTATACGTTATAACGTAACAATATATAACGTTATACGTCATATGGTAAGACTATATAACGATATACGTTATTACGTAATAGTATATATCGTTATACGTTATAACGTAACACTATATAACGTTATACGTTATATGGTAATACCATATATCGTTATACGTTATAACGTAACACTATATAACGTTATACGTTATATGGTAATACTATATATCGTTATACGTTATAACGTAGCAAAATATAACGTTATACGTTATATGGTAGTGCTATATAACGATATACGTTATTACGTAATAGTATATATCATTATCCTTTATTACGTATTAGTATATATCGTTATACGTTACAACGTAACAATATATAACGTTATACGTTATATGGTAATACTATATAACGATATACGTTATTACGTAATAGTATATATTGTTATACGCTATAACGTAACACTATATATCGTTTTACGATATATGGTAATGCTATGTAGCGTTATACGTTATAACGTAACACTATATAACGTTATACGTTATATGGTAATACTATATATCGTTATACGTTATAACGTAACAATATATAACGTTATACGTTATATGGTAATGCTATATAACGATATACGTTATTACGTAATAGTATATATCGTTATACGTTATTACGTAATAGTATATATCGTTATACGTTACAACGTAACAATATATAACGTTATACGTTATATGGTAATACTATATAACGATATACGTTATTACGTAATAGTATATATCGTAATACGCTATAACGTAACACTATATATCGTTTTACGATATATGGTAATGCTACATAACGTTATACGTTATAACGTAACACTATATAACGTTATACGTTATATGGTAATAGTATATATCGTTATACGTTATAACGTTAGAATACATAACGTTATACCTTATACGGTAATACTATATATCGTTATACGTTATAACGTAACAATATATAACGTTATACGTTATATGGTAATGCTATATAACGATATACGTTATTACGTAATAGTATATATCGTTATACGTTATATGGTAATGCTATATAACGATATACGTTATTACGTAATAGTATATATCGTTATACGTTATTACGTAATAGTATATATTGTTATACTTTATATGGTAATACTATATAACGTTATACGTTATATGGTAATTCTATATAACGTTATATGTTATTACGTAATAGTATATACCGTTTTACCTTATATGGTAATGCTATATAACGTTATACGTTATAACGTAACACTATATAACGTTATACGTTATATGGTAATAGTATATATCGTTATACGTTATAACGTAACAATATATAACGTTATACGTCATATGGTAAGACCATATAACGATATACGTTATTACGTAATAGTATATATCGTTATACGTTATAACGTAACACTATATAACGTTATACGTTATATGGTAATACTATATATCGTTATACGTTATAACGTAACAATATATAACGTTATACGTTATATGGTAATGCTATATAACGATATACGTTATTACGTAATAGTATATATCGTTATACGTTATTACGTAATAGTATATATCGTTATACGTTACAACGTAACAATATATAACGTTATACGTTATATGGTAATACTATATAACGATATACGTTATTACGTAATAGTATGTATCGTTATACGTTGTAACGTAACACTATATAACGTTATACGTTACATGGTAATTCTACATAACGTTATACGTTATTACGTAATAGTATATATCGTTTTACGTTATATGGTAATGCTATATAACGATATACGTTGTAACGTAACACTATATAACGTTATACGTTATATGGAAATACTATATAACGATATACGTTATTACGTAATAGTATATATCGTTTTAGGTTATATGGTAATGCTATATAACGTTATACGTTATATGGTAATACTATATAACAATATACGTTATTACGTAATAGTATATATCGTTTTACGTTATATGGTAATACTATATATCGTTATACGTTATAACGTAGCAAAATATAACGTTATATGTTATATGGTAGTGCTATATAACGATATACGTTATTACGTAATAGTATATATCATTATCCTTTATTACGTAATAGTATATATCGTTATACGTTACAACGTAACAATATATAACGTTATACGTTATATGGTAATACTATATAACGATATACGTTATTACGTAATAGTATATATCGTTATACGCTATAACGTAACACTATATATCGTTTTACGATATATGGTAATGCTATGTAGCGTTATACGTTATTACGTAACACTATATAACGTTATACGTTATATGGTAATACTATATATCGTTATACGTTATAACGTAACAATATATAACGTTATACGTTATATGGTAATGCTATATAACGATATACGTTATTACGTAATAGTATATATCGTTATACGTTATTACGTAATAGTATATATCGTTATACGTTACAACGTCACAATATATAACGTTATACGTTATATGGTAATACTATATAACGATATACGTTATTACGTAATAGTATATATCGTAATACGCTATAACGTAACACTATATATCGTTTTACGATATATGGTAATGCTACATAACGTTATACGTTATAACGTAACACTATATAACGTTATACGTTATATGGTAATAGTATATATCGTTATACGTTATAACGTTAGAATACATAACGTTATACCTTATACGGTAATACTATATATCGTTATACGTTATAACGTAACAATATATAACGTTATACGTTATATGGTAATGCTATATAACGATATACGTTATTACGTAATAGTATATATCGTTATACGTTATATGGTAATGCTATATAACGATATACGTTATTACGTAATAGTATATATCGTTATACGTTATTACGTAATAGTATATATTGTTATACTTTATATGGTAATACTATATAACGTTATACGTTATATGGTAATTCTATATAACGTTATATGTTATTACGTAATAGTATATACCGTTTTACCTTATATGGTAATGCTATATAACGTTATACGTTATAACGTAACACTATATAACGTTATACGTTATATGGTAATAGTATATATCGTTATACGTTATAACGTAACAATATATAACGTTATACGTCATATGGTAAGACCATATAACGATATACGTTATTACGTAATAGTATATATCGTTATACGTTATAACGTAACACTATATAACGTTATACGTTATATGGTAATACTATATATCGTTATACGTTATAACGTAACAATATATAACGTTATACGTTATATGGTAATGCTATATAACGATATACGTTATTACGTAATAGTATATATCGTTATACGTTATTACGTAATAGTATATATCGTTATACGTTACAACGTAACAATATATAACGTTATACGTTATATGGTAATACTATATAACGATATACGTTATTACGTAAAAGTATGTATCGTTATACGTTGTAACGTAACACTATATAACGTTATACGTTACATGGTAATTCTACATAACGTTATACGTTATTACGTAATAGTATATATCGTTTTACGTTATATGGTAATGCTATATAACGTTATACGTTATAACGTAACACTATATAACGTTATACGTTATATGGTAATAGTATATATCGTTATACGTTATAACGTAAGAATATATAACGTTATACTTTATATGGTAATACTATATAACGTTATACGTTATAACGTATCACTATATAACGTTATACGTTATATGGTAATTCTACATAACGTTATACGTTATTACGTAATAGTATATATCGTTTTACGTTATATGGTAATTCTACATAACGTTATACGTTATTACGTAATAGTATATATCGTTTTACGTTATATGGTAATGCTATATAACGTTATACGTTATAACGTAACACTATATAACGTTATACGTTATATGGTAATAGTATATATCGTTATACGTTATAACGTAAGAATATATAACGTTATACGTTATATGGTAATACTATATATCGTTATACGTTATATCGTAACAATATATAACGTTATACGTTATATGGTAATACTATATAACGTTATACGTTATAACGTATCACTATATAACGTTATACGTTATATGGTAATACTATATAACGATATACGTTATTACGTAATAGTATATATCGTTATACGTTATAACGTAACACTATATAACGTTATACGTTATATGGTAATTCTATATAACGTTATACGTTATTACGTAATAGTATATATCGTTATACGTTATAACGTAACACTATATATCGTTTTACGATATATGGTAATGCTATATAACGTTATACGTTATACCGTAACAATATATAACGTTATACGTTATATGGTAATACTATATAACGATATACGTTATTACGTAATAGTATATATCGTTATACGTTATTACGTAATAGTATATATTGTTATACTTTATATGGTAATACTATATAACGTTATACGTTATAACGTATCACTATATAACGTTATACGTTATATGGTAATGCTATATAACGATATACGTTATTACGTAATAGTATATATCGTTATACGTTATATGGTAATGCTATATAACGATATACGTTATTACGTAATAGTATATATCGTTATACGTTATTACGTAATAGTATATATTGTTATACTTTATATGGTAATACTATATAACGTTATACGTTATAACGTATCACTATATAACGTTATACGTTATATGGTAATTCTATATAACGTTATATGTTATAACGTAACAAAATATAACGTTATACGTTATATGGTAATGCTATATAACGATATACGTTATTACGTAATAGTATATATCATTATACTTTATTACGTAATAGTATATAACGTTATACGTTACAACGTAACAATATATAACGTTATACGTTATATGGTAATACTATATAACGATATACGTTATTACGTAATAGTATATAACGTTATACGTTATAACATAACACTATATATCGTTTTACGATATATGCTAATGCTATGTAACGTTATACGTTATAACGTAACACTATATAACGTTATACGTTATATGGTAATACTATATATCGTTATACGTTATAACGTAACACTATATAACGATATACGTTATTGCGTAATAGTATATATCGTTATACGTTACAACGTAACAATATATAACGTTATACGTTATATGGTAATACTATATAACGATATACGTTATTACGTAATAGTATATATCGTTATACGTTATAACGTAACACTATATAACGTTATACGTTATATGGTAATACTATATAACGATATACGTTATTACGTAATAGTATATATCGTTATACGTTATAACGTAACACTATATATCGTTTTACGATATATGGTAATGCTATGTAACGTTATACGTTATAACGTAACACTATATAACGTTATACGTTATATGGTAATACTATATATCGTTATACGTTATAACGTAACAATATATAACGTTATACGTCATATGGTAAGACTATATAACGATATACGTTATTACGTAATAGTATATATCGTTATACGTTATAACGTAACACTATATAACGTTATACGTTATATGGTAATACCATATATCGTTATACGTTATAACGTAACACTATATAACGTTATACGTTATATGGTAATACTATATATCGTTATACGTTATAACGTAGCAAAATATAACGTTATACGTTATATGGTAGTGCTATATAACGATATACGTTATTACGTAATAGTATATATCATTATCCTTTATTACGTATTAGTATATATCGTTATACGTTACAACGTAACAATATATAACGTTATACGTTATATGGTAATACTATATAACGATATACGTTATTACGTAATAGTATATATCGTTATACGCTATAACGTAACACTATATATCGTTTTACGATATATGGTAATGCTATGTAGCGTTATACGTTATAACGTAACACTATATAACGTTATACGTTATATGGTAATACTATATATCGTTATACGTTATAACGTAACAATATATAACGTTATACGTTATATGGTAATGCTATATAACGATATACGTTATTACGTAATAGTATATATCGTTATACGTTATTACGTAATAGTATATATCGTTATACGTTACAACGTAACAATATATAACGTTATACGTTATATGGTAATACTATATAACGATATACGTTATTACGTAATAGTATATATCGTAATACGCTATAACGTAACACTATATATCGTTTTACGATATATGGTAATGCTACATAACGTTATACGTTATAACGTAACACTATATAACGTTATACGTTATATGGTAATAGTATATATCGTTATACGTTATAACGTTAGAATACATAACGTTATACCTTATACGGTAATACTATATATCGTTATACGTTATAACGTAACAATATATAACGTTATACGTTATATGGTAATGCTATATAACGATATACGTTATTACGTAATAGTATATATCGTTATACGTTATATGGTAATGCTATATAACGATATACGTTATTACGTAATAGTATATATCGTTATACGTTATTACGTAATAGTATATATTGTTATACTTTATATGGTAATACTATATAACGTTATACGTTATAACGTATCACTATATAACGTTATACGTTATATGGTAATTCTATATAACGTTATATGTTATAACGTAACAAAATATAACGTTATACGTTATATGGTAATGCTATATAACGATATACGTTATTACGTAATAGTATATATCATTATACTTTATTACGTAATAGTATATAACGTTATACGTTACAACGTAACAATATATAACGTTATACGTTATATGGTAATACTATATAACGATATACGTTATTACGTAATAGTATATAACGTTATACGTTATAACATAACACTATATATCGTTTTACGATATATGCTAATGCTATGTAACGTTATACGTTATAACGTAACACTATATAACGTTATACGTTATATGGTAATACTATATATCGTTATACGTTATAACGTAACACTATATAACGATATACGTTATTGCGTAATAGTATATATCGTTATACGTTACAACGTAACAATATATAACGTTATACGTTATATGGTAATACTATATAACGATATACGTTATTACGTAATAGTATATATCGTTATACGTTATAACGTAACACTATATAACGTTATACGTTATATGGTAATACTATATAACGATATACGTTATTACGTAATAGTATATATCGTTATACGTTATAACGTAACACTATATATCGTTTTACGATATATGGTAATGCTATGTAACGTTATACGTTATAACGTAACACTATATAACGTTATACGTTATATGGTAATACTATATATCGTTATACGTTATAACGTAACAATATATAACGTTATACGTCATATGGTAAGACTATATAACGATATACGTTATTACGTAATAGTATATATCGTTATACGTTATAACGTAACACTATATAACGTTATACGTTATATGGTAATACCATATATCGTTATACGTTATAACGTAACACTATATAACGTTATACGTTATATGGTAATACTATATATCGTTATACGTTATAACGTAGCAAAATATAACGTTATACGTTATATGGTAGTGCTATATAACGATATACGTTATTACGTAATAGTATATATCATTATCCTTTATTACGTATTAGTATATATCGTTATACGTTACAACGTAACAATATATAACGTTATACGTTATATGGTAATACTATATAACGATATACGTTATTACGTAATAGTATATATTGTTATACGCTATAACGTAACACTATATATCGTTTTACGATATATGGTAATGCTATGTAGCGTTATACGTTATAACGTAACACTATATAACGTTATACGTTATATGGTAATACTATATATCGTTATACGTTATAACGTAACAATATATAACGTTATACGTTATATGGTAATGCTATATAACGATATACGTTATTACGTAATAGTATATATCGTTATACGTTATTACGTAATAGTATATATCGTTATACGTTACAACGTAACAATATATAACGTTATACGTTATATGGTAATACTATATAACGATATACGTTATTACGTAATAGTATATATCGTAATACGCTATAACGTAACACTATATATCGTTTTACGATATATGGTAATGCTACATAACGTTATACGTTATAACGTAACACTATATAACGTTATACGTTATATGGTAATAGTATATATCGTTATACGTTATAACGTTAGAATACATAACGTTATACCTTATACGGTAATACTATATATCGTTATACGTTATAACGTAACAATATATAACGTTATACGTTATATGGTAATGCTATATAACGATATACGTTATTACGTAATAGTATATATCGTTATACGTTATATGGTAATGCTATATAACGATATACGTTATTACGTAATAGTATATATCGTTATACGTTATTACGTAATAGTATATATTGTTATACTTTATATGGTAATACTATATAACGTTATACGTTATATGGTAATTCTATATAACGTTATATGTTATTACGTAATAGTATATACCGTTTTACCTTATATGGTAATGCTATATAACGTTATACGTTATAACGTAACACTATATAACGTTATACGTTATATGGTAATAGTATATATCGTTATACGTTATAACGTAACAATATATAACGTTATACGTCATATGGTAAGACCATATAACGATATACGTTATTACGTAATAGTATATATCGTTATACGTTATAACGTAACACTATATAACGTTATACGTTATATGGTAATACTATATATCGTTATACGTTATAACGTAACAATATATAACGTTATACGTTATATGGTAATGCTATATAACGATATACGTTATTACGTAATAGTATATATCGTTATACGTTATTACGTAATAGTATATATCGTTATACGTTACAACGTAACAATATATAACGTTATACGTTATATGGTAATACTATATAACGATATACGTTATTACGTAATAGTATGTATCGTTATACGTTGTAACGTAACACTATATAACGTTATACGTTACATGGTAATTCTACATAACGTTATACGTTATTACGTAATAGTATATATCGTTTTACGTTATATGGTAATGCTATATAACGATATACGTTGTAACGTAACACTATATAACGTTATACGTTATATGGAAATACTATATAACGATATACGTTATTACGTAATAGTATATATCGTTTTAGGTTATATGGTAATGCTATATAACGTTATACGTTATATGGTAATACTATATAACAATATACGTTATTACGTAATAGTATATATCGTTTTACGTTATATGGTAATACTATATATCGTTATACGTTATAACGTAGCAAAATATAACGTTATATGTTATATGGTAGTGCTATATAACGATATACGTTATTACGTAATAGTATATATCATTATCCTTTATTACGTAATAGTATATATCGTTATACGTTACAACGTAACAATATATAACGTTATACGTTATATGGTAATACTATATAACGATATACGTTATTACGTAATAGTATATATCGTTATACGCTATAACGTAACACTATATATCGTTTTACGATATATGGTAATGCTATGTAGCGTTATACGTTATTACGTAACACTATATAACGTTATACGTTATATGGTAATACTATATATCGTTATACGTTATAACGTAACAATATATAACGTTATACGTTATATGGTAATGCTATATAACGATATACGTTATTACGTAATAGTATATATCGTTATACGTTATTACGTAATAGTATATATCGTTATACGTTACAACGTCACAATATATAACGTTATACGTTATATGGTAATACTATATAACGATATACGTTATTACGTAATAGTATATATCGTAATACGCTATAACGTAACACTATATATCGTTTTACGATATATGGTAATGCTACATAACGTTATACGTTATAACGTAACACTATATAACGTTATACGTTATATGGTAATAGTATATATCGTTATACGTTATAACGTTAGAATACATAACGTTATACCTTATACGGTAATACTATATATCGTTATACGTTATAACGTAACAATATATACGTTATACGTTATATGGTAATGCTATATAACGATATACGTTATTACGTAATAGTATATATCGTTATACGTTATATGGTAATGCTATATAACGATATACGTTATTACGTAATAGTATATATCGTTATACGTTATTACGTAATAGTATATATCGTTTTACGATATATGGTAATGCTATGTAGCGTTATACGTTATAACGTAACACTATATAACGTTATACGTTATATGGTAATACTATATATCGTTATACGTTATAACGTAACAATATATAACGTTATACGTTATATGGTAATGCTATATAACGATATACGTTATTACGTAATAGTATATATCGTTATACGTTATTACGTAATAGTATATATCGTTATACGTTACAACGTAACAATATATAACGTTATACGTTATATGGTAATACTATATAACGATATACGTTATTACGTAATAGTATATATCGTAATACGTATAAACGTAACACTATATATCGTTTTACGATATATGGTAATGCTACATAACGTTATACGTTATAACGTAACACTATATAACGTTATACGTTATATGGTAATAGTATATATCGTTATACGTTATAACGTTAGAATACATAACGTTATACCTTATACGGTAATTACTATATATCGTTATACGTTATAACGTAACAATATATAACGTTATACGTTATATGGTAATGCTATATAACGATATACGTTATTACGTAATAGTATATATCGTTATACGTTATATGGTAATGCTATATAACGATATACGTTATTACGTAATAGTATATATCGTTATACGTTATTACGTAATAGTATATATTGTTATACTTTATATGGTAATACTATATAACGTTATACGTTATATGGTAATTCTATATAACGTTATATGTTATTACGTAATAGTATATACCGTTTTACCTTATATGGTAATGCTATATAACGTTATACGTTATAACGTAACACTATATAACGTTATACGTTATATGGTAATAGTATATATCGTTATACGTTATAACGTAACAATATATAACGTTATACGTCATATGGTAAGACCATATAACGATATACGTTATTACGTAATAGTATATATCGTTATACGTTATAACGTAACACTATATAACGTTATACGTTATATGGTAATACTATATATCGTTATACGTTATAACGTAACAATATATAACGTTATACGTTATATGGTAATGCTATATAACGATATACGTTATTACGTAATAGTATATATCGTTATACGTTATTACGTAATAGTATATATCGTTATACGTTACAACGTAACAATATATAACGTTATACGTTATATGGTAATACTATATAACGATATACGTTATTACGTAATAGTATGTATCGTTATACGTTGTAACGTAACACTATATAACGTTATACGTTACATGGTAATTCTACATAACGTTATACGTTATTACGTAATAGTATATATCGTTTTACGTTATATGGTAATGCTATATAACGTTATACGTTATAACGTAACACTATATAACGTTATACGTTATTACGTAATAGTATATATCGTTTTACGTTATATGGTAATGCTATATAACGATATACGTTGTAACGTAACACTATATAACGTTATACGTTATATGGAAATACTATATAACGATATACGTTATTACGTAATAGTATATATCGTTTTAGGTTATATGGTAATGCTATATAACGTTATACGTTATATGGTAATACTATATAACAATATACGTTATTACGTAATAGTATATATCGTTTTACGTTATATGGTAATACTATATATCGTTATACGTTATAACGTAGCAAAATATAACGTTATATGTTATATGGTAGTGCTATATAACGATATACGTTATTACGTAATAGTATATATCATTATCCTTTATTACGTAATAGTATATATCGTTATACGTTACAACGTAACAATATATAACGTTATACGTTATATGGTAATACTATATAACGATATACGTTATTACGTAATAGTATATATCGTTATACGCTATAACGTAACACTATATATCGTTTTACGATATATGGTAATGCTATGTAGCGTTATACGTTATTACGTAACACTATATAACGTTATACGTTATATGGTAATACTATATATCGTTTATAACGTTAAAACGTAACAATATATAACGTTATACGTTATATGGTAATGCTATATAACGATATACGTTATTACGTAATAGTATATATCGTTATACGTTATTACGTAATAGTATATATCGTTATACGTTACAACGTCACAATATATAACGTTATACGTTATATGGTAATACTATATAACGATATACGTTATTACGTAATAGTATATATCGTAATACGCTATAACGTAACACTATATATCGTTTTACGATATATGGTAATGCTACATAACGTTATACGTTATAACGTAACACTATATAACGTTATACGTTATATGGTAATAGTATATATCGTTATACGTTATAACGTTAGAATACATAACGTTATACCTTATACGGTAATACTATATATCGTTATACGTTATAACGTAACAATATATAACGTTATACGTTATATGGTAATGCTATATAACGATATACGTTATTACGTAATAGTATATATCGTTATACGTTATATGGTAATGCTATATAACGATATACGTTATTACGTAATAGTATATATCGTTATACGTTATTACGTAATAGTATATATTGTTATACTTTATATGGTAATACTATATAACGTTATACGTTATATGGTAATTCTATATAACGTTATATGTTATTACGTAATAGTATATACCGTTTTACCTTATATGGTAATGCTATATAACGTTATACGTTATAACGTAACACTATATAACGTTATACGTTATATGGTAATAGTATATATCGTTATACGTTATAACGTAACAATATATAACGTTATACGTCATATGGTAAGACCATATAACGATATACGTTATTACGTAATAGTATATATCGTTATACGTTATAACGTAACACTATATAACGTTATACGTTATATGGTAATACTATATATCGTTATACGTTATAACGTAACAATATATAACGTTATACGTTATATGGTAATGCTATATAACGATATACGTTATTACGTAATAGTATATATCGTTATACGTTATTACGTAATAGTATATATCGTTATACGTTACAACGTAACAATATATAACGTTATACGTTATATGGTAATACTATATAACGATATACGTTATTACGTAATAGTATGTATCGTTATACGTTGTAACGTAACACTATATAACGTTATACGTTACATGGTAATTCTACATAACGTTATACGTTATTACGTAATAGTATATATCGTTTTACGTTATATGGTAATGCTATATAACGTTATACGTTATAACGTAACACTATATAACGTTATACGTTATATGGTAATAGTATATATCGTTATACGTTATAACGTAAGAATATATAACGTTATACTTTATATGGTAATACTATATAACGTTATACGTTATAACGTATCACTATATAACGTTATACGTTATATGGTAATTCTACATAACGTTATACGTTATTACGTAATAGTATATATCGTTTTACGTTATATGGTAATTCTACATAACGTTATACGTTATTACGTAATAGTATATATCGTTTTACGTTATATGGTAATGCTATATAACGTTATACGTTATAACGTAACACTATATAACGTTATACGTTATATGGTAATAGTATATATCGTTATACGTTATAACGTAAGAATATATAACGTTATACGTTATATGGTAATACTATATATCGTTATACGTTATATCGTAACAATATATAACGTTATACGTTATATGGTAATACTATATAACGTTATACGTTATAACGTATCACTATATAACGTTATACGTTATATGGTAATACTATATAACGATATACGTTATTACGTAATAGTATATATCGTTATACGTTATAACGTAACACTATATAACGTTATACGTTATATGGTAATTCTATATAACGTTATACGTTATTACGTAATAGTATATATCGTTATACGTTATAACGTAACACTATATATCGTTTTACGATATATGGTAATGCTATATAACGTTATACGTTATACCGTAACAATATATAACGTTATACGTTATATGGTAATACTATATAACGATATACGTTATTACGTAATAGTATATATCGTTATACGTTATTACGTAATAGTATATATTGTTATACTTTATATGGTAATACTATATAACGTTATACGTTATAACGTATCACTATATAACGTTATACGTTATATGGTAATGCTATATAACGATATACGTTATTACGTAATAGTATATATCGTTATACGTTATATGGTAATGCTATATAACGATATACGTTATTACGTAATAGTATATATCGTTATACGTTATTACGTAATAGTATATATTGTTATACTTTATATGGTAATACTATATAACGTTATACGTTATAACGTATCACTATATAACGTTATACGTTATATGGTAATTCTATATAACGTTATATGTTATAACGTAACAAAATATAACGTTATACGTTATATGGTAATGCTATATAACGATATACGTTATTACGTAATAGTATATATCATTATACTTTATTACGTAATAGTATATAACGTTATACGTTACAACGTAACAATATATAACGTTATACGTTATATGGTAATACTATATAACGATATACGTTATTACGTAATAGTATATAACGTTATACGTTATAACATAACACTATATATCGTTTTACGATATATGCTAATGCTATGTAACGTTATACGTTATAACGTAACACTATATAACGTTATACGTTATATGGTAATACTATATATCGTTATACGTTATAACGTAACACTATATAACGATATACGTTATTGCGTAATAGTATATATCGTTATACGTTACAACGTAACAATATATAACGTTATACGTTATATGGTAATACTATATAACGATATACGTTATTACGTAATAGTATATATCGTTATACGTTATAACGTAACACTATATAACGTTATACGTTATATGGTAATACTATATAACGATATACGTTATTACGTAATAGTATATATCGTTATACGTTATAACGTAACACTATATATCGTTTTACGATATATGGTAATGCTATGTAACGTTATACGTTATAACGTAACACTATATAACGTTATACGTTATATGGTAATACTATATATCGTTATACGTTATAACGTAACAATATATAACGTTATACGTCATATGGTAAGACTATATAACGATATACGTTATTACGTAATAGTATATATCGTTATACGTTATAACGTAACACTATATAACGTTATACGTTATATGGTAATACCATATATCGTTATACGTTATAACGTAACACTATATAACGTTATACGTTATATGGTAATACTATATATCGTTATACGTTATAACGTAGCAAAATATAACGTTATACGTTATATGGTAGTGCTATATAACGATATACGTTATTACGTAATAGTATATATCATTATCCTTTATTACGTATTAGTATATATCGTTATACGTTACAACGTAACAATATATAACGTTATACGTTATATGGTAATACTATATAACGATATACGTTATTACGTAATAGTATATATCGTTATACGCTATAACGTAACACTATATATCGTTTTACGATATATGGTAATGCTATGTAGCGTTATACGTTATAACGTAACACTATATAACGTTATACGTTATATGGTAATACTATATATCGTTATACGTTATAACGTAACAATATATAACGTTATACGTTATATGGTAATGCTATATAACGATATACGTTATTACGTAATAGTATATATCGTTATACGTTATTACGTAATAGTATATATCGTTATACGTTACAACGTAACAATATATAACGTTATACGTTATATGGTAATACTATATAACGATATACGTTATTACGTAATAGTATATATCGTAATACGCTATAACGTAACACTATATATCGTTTTACGATATATGGTAATGCTACATAACGTTATACGTTATAACGTAACACTATATAACGTTATACGTTATATGGTAATAGTATATATCGTTATACGTTATAACGTTAGAATACATAACGTTATACCTTATACGGTAATACTATATATCGTTATACGTTATAACGTAACAATATATAACGTTATACGTTATATGGTAATGCTATATAACGATATACGTTATTACGTAATAGTATATATCGTTATACGTTATATGGTAATGCTATATAACGATATACGTTATTACGTAATAGTATATATCGTTATACGTTATTACGTAATAGTATATATTGTTATACTTTATATGGTAATACTATATAACGTTATACGTTATATGGTAATTCTATATAACGTTATATGTTATTACGTAATAGTATATACCGTTTTACCTTATATGGTAATGCTATATAACGTTATACGTTATAACGTAACACTATATAACGTTATACGTTATATGGTAATAGTATATATCGTTATACGTTATAACGTAACAATATATAACGTTATACGTCATATGGTAAGACCATATAACGATATACGTTATTACGTAATAGTATATATCGTTATACGTTATAACGTAACACTATATAACGTTATACGTTATATGGTAATACTATATATCGTTATACGTTATAACGTAACAATATATAACGTTATACGTTATATGGTAATGCTATATAACGATATACGTTATTACGTAATAGTATATATCGTTATACGTTATTACGTAATAGTATATATCGTTATACGTTACAACGTAACAATATATAACGTTATACGTTATATGGTAATACTATATAACGATATACGTTATTACGTAATAGTATGTATCGTTATACGTTGTAACGTAACACTATATAACGTTATACGTTACATGGTAATTCTACATAACGTTATACGTTATTACGTAATAGTATATATCGTTATACGTTATATGGTAATGCTATATAACGATATACGTTATTACGTAATAGTATATATCGTTATACGTTATTACGTAATAGTATATATTGTTATACTTTATATGGTAATACTATATAACGTTATACGTTATAACGTATCACTATATAACGTTATACGTTATATGGTAATTCTATATAACGTTATATGTTATAACGTAACAAAATATAACGTTATACGTTATATGGTAATGCTATATAACGATATACGTTATTACGTAATAGTATATATCATTATACTTTATTACGTAATAGTATATAACGTTATACGTTACAACGTAACAATATATAACGTTATACGTTATATGGTAATACTATATAACGATATACGTTATTACGTAATAGTATATAACGTTATACGTTATAACATAACACTATATATCGTTTTACGATATATGCTAATGCTATGTAACGTTATACGTTATAACGTAACACTATATAACGTTATACGTTATATGGTAATACTATATAACGTTATACGTTATATGGTAATAGTATATATCGTTATACGTTATAACGTATCACTATATAACGTTATACGTTATATGGTAATGCTATATAACGATATACGTTATTACGTAATAGTATATATCGTTATACGTTATATGGTAATGCTATATAACGATATACGTTATTACGTAATAGTATATATCGTTATACGTTATTACGTAATAGTATATATTGTTATACTTTATATGGTAATACTATATAACGTTATACGTTATAACGTATCACTATATAACGTTATACGTTATATGGTAATTCTATATAACGTTATATGTTATAACGTAACAAAATATAACGTTATACGTTATATGGTAATGCTATATAACGATATACGTTATTACGTAATAGTATATATCATTATACTTTATTACGTAATAGTATATAACGTTATACGTTACAACGTAACAATATATAACGTTATACGTTATATGGTAATACTATATAACGATATACGTTATTACGTAATAGTATATAACGTTATACGTTATAACATAACACTATATATCGTTTTACGATATATGCTAATGCTATGTAACGTTATACGTTATAACGTAACACTATATAACGTTATACGTTATATGGTAATACTATATATCGTTATACGTTATAACGTAACACTATATAACGATATACGTTATTGCGTAATAGTATATATCGTTATACGTTACAACGTAACAATATATAACGTTATACGTTATATGGTAATACTATATAACGATATACGTTATTACGTAATAGTATATATCGTTATACGTTATAACGTAACACTATATAACGTTATACGTTATATGGTAATACTATATAACGATATACGTTATTACGTAATAGTATATATCGTTATACGTTATAACGTAACACTATATATCGTTTTACGATATATGGTAATGCTATGTAACGTTATACGTTATAACGTAACACTATATAACGTTATACGTTATATGGTAATACTATATATCGTTATACGTTATAACGTAACAATATATAACGTTATACGTCATATGGTAAGACTATATAACGATATACGTTATTACGTAATAGTATATATCGTTATACGTTATAACGTAACACTATATAACGTTATACGTTATATGGTAATACCATATATCGTTATACGTTATAACGTAACACTATATAACGTTATACGTTATATGGTAATACTATATATCGTTATACGTTATAACGTAGCAAAATATAACGTTATACGTTATATGGTAATTCTACATAACGTTATACGTTATTACGTAATAGTATATATCGTTTTACGTTATATGGTAATTCTACATAACGTTATACGTTATTACGTAATAGTATATATCGTTTTACGTTATATGGTAATGCTATATAACGTTATACGTTATAACGTAACACTATATAACGTTATACGTTATATGGTAATAGTATATATCGTTATACGTTATAACGTAAGAATATATAACGTTATACGTTATATGGTAATACTATATATCGTTATACGTTATATCGTAACAATATATAACGTTATACGTTATATGGTAATACTATATATCGTTATACGTTATAACGTAACAATATATAACGTTATACGTTATATGGTAATGCTATATAACGATATACGTTATTACGTAATAGTATATATCGTTATACGTTATTACGTAATAGTATATATCGTTATACGTTACAACGTAACAATATATAACGTTATACGTTATATGGTAATACTATATAACGATATACGTTATTACGTAATAGTATGTATCGTTATACGTTGTAACGTAACACTATATAACGTTATACGTTACATGGTAATTCTACATAACGTTATACGTTATTACGTAATAGTATATATCGTTTTACGTTATATGGTAATGCTATATAACGTTATACGTTATAACGTAACACTATATAACGTTATACGTTATTACGTAATAGTATATATCGTTTTACGTTATATGGTAATGCTATATAACGATATACGTTGTAACGTAACACTATATAACGTTATACGTTATATGGAAATACTATATAACGATATACGTTATTACGTAATAGTATATATCGTTTTACGTTATATGGTAATACTATATATCGTTATACGTTATAACGTAGCAAAATATAACGTTATATGTTATATGGTAGTGCTATATAACGATATACGTTATTACGTAATAGTATATATCATTATCCTTTATTACGTAATAGTATATATCGTTATACGTTACAACGTAACAATATATAACGTTATACGTTATATGGTAATACTATATAACGTTATACGTTATAACGTATCACTATATAACGTTATACGTTATATGGTAATACTATATAACGATATACGTTATTACGTAATAGTATATATCGTTATACGTTATAACGTAACACTATATAACGTTATACGTTATATGGTAATTCTATATAACGTTATACGTTATTACGTAATAGTATATATCGTTATACGTTATAACGTAACACTATATATCGTTTTACGATATATGGTAATGCTATATAACGTTATACGTTATACCGTAACAATATATAACGTTATACGTTATATGGTAATACTATATAACGATATACGTTATTACGTAATAGTATATATCGTTATACGTTATTACGTAATAGTATATATTGTTATACTTTATATGGTAATACTATATAACGTTATACGTTATAACGTATCACTATATAACGTTATACGTTATATGGTAATGCTATATAACGATATACGTTATTACGTAATAGTATATATCGTTATACGTTATATGGTAATGCTATATAACGATATACGTTATTACGTAATAGTATATATCGTTATACGTTATTACGTAATAGTATATATTGTTATACTTTATATGGTAATACTATATAACGTTATACGTTATAACGTATCACTATATAACGTTATACGTTATATGGTAATTCTATATAACGTTATATGTTATAACGTAACAAAATATAACGTTATACGTTATATGGTAATGCTATATAACGATATACGTTATTACGTAATAGTATATATCATTATACTTTATTACGTAATAGTATATAACGTTATACGTTACAACGTAACAATATATAACGTTATACGTTATATGGTAATACTATATAACGATATACGTTATTACGTAATAGTATATAACGTTATACGTTATAACATAACACTATATATCGTTTTACGATATATGCTAATGCTATGTAACGTTATACGTTATAACGTAACACTATATAACGTTATACGTTATATGGTAATACTATATATCGTTATACGTTATAACGTAACACTATATAACGATATACGTTATTGCGTAATAGTATATATCGTTATACGTTACAACGTAACAATATATAACGTTATACGTTATATGGTAATACTATATAACGATATACGTTATTACGTAATAGTATATATCGTTATACGTTATAACGTAACACTATATAACGTTATACGTTATATGGTAATACTATATAACGATATACGTTATTACGTAATAGTATATATCGTTATACGTTATAACGTAACACTATATATCGTTTTACGATATATGGTAATGCTATGTAACGTTATACGTTATAACGTAACACTATATAACGTTATACGTTATATGGTAATACTATATATCGTTATACGTTATAACGTAACAATATATAACGTTATACGTCATATGGTAAGACTATATAACGATATACGTTATTACGTAATAGTATATATCGTTATACGTTATAACGTAACACTATATAACGTTATACGTTATATGGTAATACCATATATCGTTATACGTTATAACGTAACACTATATAACGTTATACGTTATATGGTAATACTATATATCGTTATACGTTATAACGTAGCAAAATATAACGTTATACGTTATATGGTAGTGCTATATAACGATATACGTTATTACGTAATAGTATATATCATTATCCTTTATTACGTATTAGTATATATCGTTATACGTTACAACGTAACAATATATAACGTTATACGTTATATGGTAATACTATATAACGATATACGTTATTACGTAATAGTATATATCGTTATACGCTATAACGTAACACTATATATCGTTTTACGATATATGGTAATGCTATGTAGCGTTATACGTTATAACGTAACACTATATAACGTTATACGTTATATGGTAATACTATATATCGTTATACGTTATAACGTAACAATATATAACGTTATACGTTATATGGTAATGCTATATAACGATATACGTTATTACGTAATAGTATATATCGTTATACGTTATTACGTAATAGTATATATCGTTATACGTTACAACGTAACAATATATAACGTTATACGTTATATGGTAATACTATATAACGATATACGTTATTACGTAATAGTATATATCGTAATACGCTATAACGTAACACTATATATCGTTTTACGATATATGGTAATGCTACATAACGTTATACGTTATAACGTAACACTATATAACGTTATACGTTATATGGTAATAGTATATATCGTTATACGTTATAACGTTAGAATACATAACGTTATACCTTATACGGTAATACTATATATCGTTATACGTTATAACGTAACAATATATAACGTTATACGTTATATGGTAATGCTATATAACGATATACGTTATTACGTAATAGTATATATCGTTATACGTTATATGGTAATGCTATATAACGATATACGTTATTACGTAATAGTATATATCGTTATACGTTATTACGTAATAGTATATATTGTTATACTTTATATGGTAATACTATATAACGTTATACGTTATATGGTAATTCTATATAACGTTATATGTTATTACGTAATAGTATATACCGTTTTACCTTATATGGTAATGCTATATAACGTTATACGTTATAACGTAACACTATATAACGTTATACGTTATATGGTAATAGTATATATCGTTATACGTTATAACGTAACAATATATAACGTTATACGTCATATGGTAAGACCATATAACGATATACGTTATTACGTAATAGTATATATCGTTATACGTTATAACGTAACACTATATAACGTTATACGTTATATGGTAATACTATATATCGTTATACGTTATAACGTAACAATATATAACGTTATACGTTATATGGTAATGCTATATAACGATATACGTTATTACGTAATAGTATATATCGTTATACGTTATTACGTAATAGTATATATCGTTATACGTTACAACGTAACAATATAACGTTATACGTTATATGGTAATACTATATAACGATATACGTTATTACGTAATAGTATGTATCGTTATACGTTGTAACGTAACACTATATAACGTTATACGTTACATGGTAATTCTACATAACGTTATACGTTATTACGTAATAGTATATATCGTTTTACGTTATATGGTAATGCTATATAACGTTATACGTTATAACGTAACACTATATAACGTTATACGTTATATGGTAATAGTATATATCGTTATACGTTATAACGTAAGAATATATAACGTTATACTTTATATGGTAATACTATATAACGTTATACGTTATAACGTATCACTATATAACGTTATACGTTATATGGTAATTCTACATAACGTTATACGTTATTACGTAATAGTATATATCGTTTTACGTTATATGGTAATTCTACATAACGTTATACGTTATTACGTAATAGTATATATCGTTTTACGTTATATGGTAATGCTATATAACGTTATACGTTATAACGTAACACTATATAACGTTATACGTTATATGGTAATAGTATATATCGTTATACGTTATAACGTAAGAATATATAACGTTATACGTTATATGGTAATACTATATATCGTTATACGTTATATCGTAACAATATATAACGTTATACGTTATATGGTAATACTATATAACGTTATACGTTATAACGTATCACTATATAACGTTATACGTTATATGGTAATACTATATAACGATATACGTTATTACGTAATAGTATATATCGTTATACGTTATAACGTAACACTATATAACGTTATACGTTATATGGTAATTCTATATAACGTTATACGTTATTACGTAATAGTATATATCGTTATACGTTATAACGTAACACTATATATCGTTTTACGATATATGGTAATGCTATATAACGTTATACGTTATACCGTAACAATATATAACGTTATACGTTATATGGTAATACTATATAACGATATACGTTATTACGTAATAGTATATATCGTTATACGTTATTACGTAATAGTATATATTGTTATACTTTATATGGTAATACTATATAACGTTATACGTTGTAACGTATCACTATATAACGTTATACGTTATATGGTAATGCTATATAACGATATACGTTATTACGTAATAGCATATATCGTTATACGTTATATCGTAATGCTATATAACGATATACGTTATTACGTAATAGTATATATCGTTATACGTTATTACGTAATAGTATATATTGTTATACTTTATATGGTAATACTATATAACGTTATACGTTATAACGTATCACTATATAACGTTATACGTTATATGGTAATTCTATATAACGTTATATGTTATAACGTAACAAAATATAACGTTATACGTTATATGGTAATGCTATATAACGATATACGTTATTACGTAATAGTATATATCATTATACTTTATTACGTAATAGTATATAACGTTATACGTTACAACGTAACAATATATAACGTTATACGTTATATGGTAATACTATATAACGATATACGTTATTACGTAATAGTATATAACGTTATACGTTATAACATAACACTATATATCGTTTTACGATATATGCTAATGCTATGTAACGTTATACGTTATAACGTAACACTATATAACGTTATACGTTATATGGTAATACTATATATCGTTATACGTTATAACGTAACACTATATAACGATATACGTTATTACGTAATAGTATATATCGTTATACGTTACAACGTAACAATATATAACGTTATACGTTATATGGTAATACTATATAACGATATACGTTATTACGTAATAGTATATATCGTTATACGTTATAACGTAACACTATATAACGTTATACGTTATATGGTAATACTATATAACGATATACGTTATTACGTAATAGTATATATCGTTATACGTTATAACGTAACACTATATATCGTTTTACGATATATGGTAATGCTATGTAACGTTATACGTTATAACGTAACACTATATAACGTTATACGTTATATGGTAATACTATATATCGTTATACGTTATAACGTAACAATATATAACGTTATACGTCATATGGTAAGACTATATAACGATATACGTTATTACGTAATAGTATATATCGTTATACGTATAACGTAACACTATATAACGTTATACGTTATATGGTAATACTATATATCGTTATACGTTATAACGTAACAATATATAACGTTATACGTTATATGGTAATGCTATATAACGATATACGTTATTACGTAATAGTATATATCGTTATACGTTATTACGTAATAGTATATATCGTTATACGTTACAACGTAACAATATATAACGTTATACGTTATATGGTAATACTATATAACGATATACGTTATTACGTAATAGTATGTATCGTTATACGTTGTAACGTAACACTATATAACGTTATACGATACATGGTAATTCTACATAACGTTGTACGTTATTACGTAATAGTATATATCGTTTTACGTTATATGGTAATGCTATATAACGTTATACGTTATAACGTAACACTATATAACGTTATACGTTATATGGTAATAGTATATATCGTTATACGTTATAACGTAAGAATATATAACGTTATACTTTATATGGTAATACTATATAACGTTATACGTTATAACGTATCACTATATAACGTTATACGTTATATGGTAATTCTACATATCGTTATACGTTATTACGTAATAGTATATATCGTTTTACGTTATATGGTAATGCTATATAACGATATACGTTATTACGTAATAGTATATATCATTATACTTTATTACGTAATAGTATATATCGTTATACGTTACAACGTAACAATATATAACGTTATACGTTATATGGTAATACTATATAACGATATACGTTCTTACGTAATAGTATATATCGTTATACGCTATAACGTAACACTATATATCGTTTTGCGATATATGGTAATGCTATGTAACGTTATACGTTATAACGTAACACTATATAACGTTATACGTTATATGGTAATACTATATATCGTTATACGTTATAACGTAACAATATATAACGTTATACGTTATATGGTAATGCTATATAACGATATACGTTATTACGTAATAGTATATATCGTTATACGTTGTTAGGTAATAGTATATATCGTTATACGTTACAACGTAACAATATATAACGCTATACGTTATATGGTAATACTATATAACAATATACGTTATTACGTAATAGTATATATCGTAATACGCTATAACGTAACACTATATATCGTTTTACGATATATGGTAATGCTACATAACGTTATACGTTATAACGTAACACTATATAACGTTATACGTTATATGGTAATAGTATATATCGTTATACGTTATAACGTTAGAATATATAACGTTATACGTTATACGGTAATACTATATATCGTTATACGTTATAACGTAACAATATATAACGTTATACGTTATATGGTAATGCTATATAACGATATACGTTATTACGTAATAGTATATATCGTTATACGTTATATGGTAATGCTATATAACGATATACGTTATTACGTAATAGTATATATCGTTATACGTTATTACGTAATAGTATATAATGTTACACTTTATATGGTAATACTATATAACGTTATACGTTATAACGTATCACTATATAACGTTATACGTTATATGGTAATACTATATAACGATATACGTTATTACGTAATAGTATATATCGTTATACGTTATAACGTAACACTATATAACGTTATACGTTATATGGTAATTCTATATAACGTTATACGTTGTTGCGTAATAGTATATATCGTTATACGTTATAACGTAACACTATATATCGTTTTACGATATATGGTAATGCTATATAACGTTATACGTTATACCGTAACAATATATAACGTTATACGTTATATGGTAATACTATATATCGTTATACGTTATAACGTAACACTATATAACGTTAAACGTTATATGGTAATACTATATATCGTTATACGTTATAACGTAACAATATATAACGTTATACGTTATATGGTAATGCTATATAACGATATACGTTATTACGTAATAGTATATATCGTTATACGTTACAACGTAACAATATATAACGTTATACGTTATATGGTAATACTATATAACGATATACGTTATTACGTAATAGTATATATCGTTATACGTTATAACGTAACACTATATATCGTTTTACGATATATGGTAATGCTGCATAACGTTATACGTTATAACGTAACACTATATAACGTTATACGTTATTACGTAATAGTATATGTCGTTTTACGTTATATGGTAATGCTATATAACGATATACGTTGTAACGTAACACTATATAACGTTATACGTTATATGGAAATACTATATAACGATATACGTTATTACGTAATAGTATATATCGTTTTAGGTTATATGGTAATGCTATATAACGTTATACGTTATATGGTAATACTATATAACAATATACGTTATTACGTAATAGTATATATCGTTTTACGTTATATGGTAATACTATATATCGTTATACGTTACAACGTAACAATATATAACGTTATACGTTATATGGTAATACTATATAACGATATACGTTATTACGTAATAGTATATATCGTTATACGCTATAACGTAGCACTATATATCGTTTTACGATATATGGTAATGCTATGTAATGTTATACGTTATAACGTAACACTATATAACGTTATATGTTATATGGTAATACTATATATCGTTATACGTTATAACGTAACAATATATAACGTTATACGTTATATGGTAATGCTATATAACGATATACGTTATTACGTAATAGTATATATCGTTATACGTTATTACGTAATAGTATATATCGTTATACGTTACAACGTAACAATATATAACGTTATACGTTATATGGTAATACTATATAACGATATACGTTATTACGTAATAGTATATATCGTAATACGCTATAACGTAACACTATATATCGTTTTACGATATATGGTAATGCTACATAACGTTATACGTTATAACGTAACACTATATAACGTTATACGTTATATGGTAATAGTATATATCGTTATACGTTATAACGTTAGAATACATAACGTTATACCTTATACGGTAATACTATATATCGTTATACGTTATAACGTAACAATATATAACGTTATACGTTATATGGTAATGCTATATAACGATATACGTTATTACGTAATAGTATATATCGTTATACGTTATTACGTAATAGTATGTATCGTTATACGTTGTAACGTAACACTATATAACGTTATACGTTACATGGTAATTCTACATAACGTTATACGTTATTACGTAATAGTATATATCGTTATACGTTGTTAGGTAATACTATATATCGTTTTACGATATATGGTAATGCTATGTAACGTTATACGTTATAACGTAACACTATATAACGTTATACGTTATATGGTAATACTATATATCGTTATACGTTATAACGTAACAATATATAACGTTATACGTTATATGGTAATGCTATATAACGATATACGTTATTACGTAATAGTATATATCGTTATACGTTGTTAGGTAATAGTATATATCGTTATACGTTACAACGTAACAATATATAACGCTATACGTTATATGGTAATACTATATAACAATATACGTTATTACGTAATAGTATATATCGTAATACGCTATAACGTAACACTATATAACGTTATACGTTATATGGTAATAGTATATATCGTTATACGTTATAACGTTAGAATATATAACGTTATACGTTATACGGTAATACTATATATCGTTATACGTTATAACGTAACAATATATAACGTTATACGTTATATGGTAATGCTATATAACGATATACGTTATTACGTAATAGTATATATCGTTATACGTTATATGGTAATGCTATATAACGATATACGTTATTACGTAATAGTATATATCGTTATACGTTATTACGTAATAGTATATAATGTTACACTTTATATGGTAATACTATATAACGTTATACGTTATAACGTATCACTATATAACGTTATACGTTATATGGTAATACTATATAACGATATACGTTATTACGTAATAGTATATATCGTTATACGTTATAACGTAACAATATATAACGTTATACGTTATATGGTAATGCTATATAACGATATACGTTATTACGTAATAGTATATATCGTTATACGTTACAACGTAACAATATATAACGTTATACGTTATATGGTAATGCTATATAACGATATACGTTATTACGTAATAGTATATATCGTTATACGTTATAACGTAACACTATATAACGTTAAACGTTATATGGTAATACTATATATCGTTATACGTTATAACGTAACAATATATAACGTTATACGTTATATGGTAATGCTATATAACGATATACGTTATTACGTAATAGTATATATCGTTATACGTTACAACGTAACAATATATAACGTTATACGTTATATGGTAATACTATATAACGATATACGTTATTACGTAATAGTATATATCGTTATACGTTATAACGTAACACTATATATCGTTTTACGATATATGGTAATGCTGCATAACGTTATACGTTATAACGTAACACTATATAACGTTATACGTTATTACGTAATAGTATATATCGTTTTACGTTATATGGTAATGCTATATAACGATATACGTTGTAACGTAACACTATATAACGTTATACGTTATATGGAAATACTATATAACGATATACGTTATTACGTAACAATATATAACGTTATACGTTATATGGTAATGCTATATAACGATATACGTTATTACGTAATAGTATATATCGTTATACGTTATTACGTAATAGTATATATCGTTATACGTTACAACGTAACAATATATAACGTTATACGTTATATGGTAATACTATATAACGATATACGTTATTACGTAATAGTATATATCGTAATACGCTATAACGTAACACTATATATCGTTTTACGATATATGGTAATGCTACATAACGTTATACGTTATAACGTAACACTATATAACGTTATACGTTATATGGTAATAGTATATATCGTTATACGTTATAACGTTAGAATACATAACGTTATACCTTATACGGTAATACTATATATCGTTATACGTTATAACGTAACAATATATAACGTTATACGTTATATGGTAATGCTATATAACGATATACGTTATTACGTAATAGTATATATCGTTATACGTTATATGCTAATGCTATATAACGATATACGTTATTACGTAATAGTATATATCGTTATACGGTATTACGTAATAGTATATAATGTTACACTTTATATGGTAATACTATATAACGTTATACGTTATAACGTATCACTATATAACGTTATACGTTATATGGTAATACTATATAACGATATACGTTATTACGTAATAGTATATGTCGTTATACGTTATAACGTAACACTATATAACGTTATACGTTATATGGTAATTCTATATAACGTTATACGTTGTTGCGTAATAGTATATATCGTTATACGTTATAACGTAACACTATATATCGTTTTACGATATATGGTAATGCTATATAACGTTATACGTTATACCGTAACAATATATAACGTTATACGTTATATGGTAATACTATATATCGTTATACGTTATAACGTAACACTATATAACGTTAAACGTTATATGGTAATACTATATATCGTTATACGTTATAACGTAACAATATATAACGTTATACGTTATATGGTAATGCTATATAACGATATACGTTATTACGTAATAGTATATATCGTTATACGTTACAACGTAACAATATATAACGTTATACGTTATATGGTAATGCTATATAACGATATACGTTATTACGTAATAGTATATATCGTTATACGTTATAACGTAACACTATATATCGTTTTACGATATATGGTAATGCTGCATAACGTTATACGTTATAACGTAACACTATATAACGTTATACGTTATTACGTAATAGTATATATCGTTTTACGTTATATGGTAATGCTATATAACGATATACGTTGTAACGTAACACTATATAACGTTATACGTTATGTGGAAAATACTATATAACGATATACGTTATTACGTAATAGTATATATCGTTTTACGTTATATGGTAATACTATATATCGTTATACGTTACAACGTAACAATATATAACGTTATACGTTATATGGTAATACTATATAACGATATACGTTATTACGTAATAGTATATATCGTTATACGCTATAACGTAACACTATATATCGTTTTACGATATATGGTAATGCTATGTAACGTTATACGTTATAACGTAACACTATATAACGTTATACGTTATATGGTAATACTATATATCGTTATACGTTATAACGTAACAATATATAACGTTATACGTTATATGGTAATGCTATATAACGATATACGTTATTACGTAATAGTATATATCGTTATACGTTATTACGTAATAGTATATATCGTTATACGTTACAACGTAACAATATATAACGTTATACGTTATATGGTAATACTATATAACGATATACGTTATTACGTAATAGTATATATCGTAATACGCTATAACGTAACACTATATATCGTTTTACGATATATGGTAATGCTACATAACGTTATACGTTATAACGTAACACTATATAACGTTATACGTTATATGGTAATAGTATATATCGTTATACGTTATAACGTTAGAATACATAACGTTATACCTTATACGGTAATACTATATATCGTTATACGTTATAACGTAACAATATATAACGTTATACGTTATATGGTAATGCTATATAACGATATACGTTATTACGTAATAGTATATATCGTTATACGTTATTACGTAATAGTATGTATCGTTATACGTTGTAACGTAACACTATATAACGATATACGTTATTACGTAATAGTATATATCGTTATACGTTATTACGTAATAGTATATATTGTTATACTTTATATGGTAATACTATATAACGTTATACGTTATAACGTATCACTATATAACGTTATACGTTATATGGTAATTCTATATAACGTTATATGTTATAACGTAACAAAATATAACGTTATACGTTATATGGTAATGCTATATAACGATATACGTTATTACGTAATAGTATATATCATTATACTTTATTACGTAATAGTATATATCGTTATACGTTACAACGTAACAATATATAACGTTATACGTTATATGGTAATACTATATAACGATATACGTTCTTACGTAATAGTATATATCGTTATACGCTATAACGTAACACTATATATCGTTTTGCGATATATGGTAATGCTATGTAACGTTATACGTTATAACGTAACACTATATAACGTTATACGTTATATGGTAATACTATATATCGTTATACGTTATAACGTAACAATATATAACGTTATACGTTATATGGTAATGCTATATAACGATATACGTTATTACGTAATAGTATATATCGTTATACGTTGTTAGGTAATAGTATATATCGTTATACGTTACAACGTAACAATATATAACGCTATACGTTATATGGTAATACTATATAACAATATACGTTATTACGTAATAGTATATATCGTAATACGCTATAACGTAACACTATATATCGTTTTACGATATATGGTAATGCTACATAACGTTATACGTTATAACGTAACACTATATAACGTTATACGTTATATGGTAATAGTATATATCGTTATACGTTATAACGTTAGAATATATAACGTTATACGTTATACGGTAATACTATATATCGTTATACGTTATAACGTAACAATATATAACGTTATACGTTATATGGTAATGCTATATAACGATATACGTTATTACGTAATAGTATATATCGTTATACGTTATATGGTAATGCTATATAACGATATACGTTATTACGTAATAGTATATATCGTTATACGTTATTACGTAATAGTATATAATGTTACACTTTATATGGTAATACTATATAACGTTATACGTTATAACGTATCACTATATAACGTTATACGTTATATGGTAATACTATATAACGATATACGTTATTACGTAATAGTATATATCGTTATACGTTATAACGTAACACTATATAACGTTATACGTTATATGGTAATTCTATATAACGTTATACGTTGTTGCGTAATAGTATATATCGTTATACGTTATAACGTAACACTATATATCGTTTTACGATATATGGTAATGCTATATAACGTTATACGTTATACCGTAACAATATATAACGTTATACGTTATATGGTAATACTATATATCGTTATACGTTATAACGTAACACTATATAACGTTAAACGTTATATGGTAATACTATATATCGTTATACGTTATAACGTAACAATATATAACGTTATACGTTATATGGTAATGCTATATAACGATATACGTTATTACGTAATAGTATATATCGTTATACGTTACAACGTAACAATATATAACGTTATACGTTATATGGTAATACTATATAACGATATACGTTATTACGTAATAGTATATATCGTTATACGTTATAACGTAACACTATATATCGTTTTACGATATATGGTAATGCTGCATAACGTTATACGTTATAACGTAACACTATATAACGTTATACGTTATTACGTAATAGTATATGTCGTTTTACGTTATATGGTAATGCTATATAACGATATACGTTGTAACGTAACACTATATAACGTTATACGTTATATGGAAATACTATATAACGATATACGTTATTACGTAATAGTATATATCGTTTTAGGTTATATGGTAATGCTATATAACGTTATACGTTATATGGTAATACTATATAACAATATACGTTATTACGTAATAGTATATATCGTTTTACGTTATATGGTAATACTATATATCGTTATACGTTACAACGTAACAATATATAACGTTATACGTTATATGGTAATACTATATAACGATATACGTTATTACGTAATAGTATATATCGTTATACGCTATAACGTAGCACTATATATCGTTTTACGATATATGGTAATGCTATGTAATGTTATACGTTATAACGTAACACTATATAACGTTATATGTTATATGGTAATACTATATATCGTTATACGTTATAACGTAACAATATATAACGTTATACGTTATATGGTAATGCTATATAACGATATACGTTATTACGTAATAGTATATATCGTTATACGTTATTACGTAATAGTATATATCGTTATACGTTACAACGTAACAATATATAACGTTATACGTTATATGGTAATACTATATAACGATATACGTTATTACGTAATAGTATATATCGTAATACGCTATAACGTAACACTATATATCGTTTTACGATATATGGTAATGCTACATAACGTTATACGTTATAACGTAACACTATATAACGTTATACGTTATATGGTAATAGTATATATCGTTATACGTTATAACGTTAGAATACATAACGTTATACCTTATACGGTAATACTATATATCGTTATACGTTATAACGTAACAATATATAACGTTATACGTTATATGGTAATGCTATATAACGATATACGTTATTACGTAATAGTATATATCGTTATACGTTATTACGTAATAGTATGTATCGTTATACGTTGTAACGTAACACTATATAACGTTATACGTTACATGGTAATTCTACATAAGGTTATACGTTATTACGTAATAGTATATATCGTTATACGTTGTTAGGTAATACTATATATCGTTTTACGATATATGGTAATGCTATGTAACGTTATACGTTATAACGTAACACTATATAACGTTATACGTTATATGGTAATACTATATATCGTTATACGTTATAACGTAACAATATATAACGTTATACGTTATATGGTAATGCTATATAACGATATACGTTATTACGTAATAGTATATATCGTTATACGTTGTTAGGTAATAGTATATATCGTTATACGTTACAACGTAACAATATATAACGCTATACGTTATATGGTAATACTATATAACAATATACGTTATTACGTAATAGTATATATCGTAATACGCTATAACGTAACACTATATATCGTTTTACGATATATGGTAATGCTACATAACGTTATACGTTATAACGTAACACTATATAACGTTATACGTTATATGGTAATAGTATATATCGTTATACGTTATAACGTTAGAATATATAACGTTATACGTTATACGGTAATACTATATATCGTTATACGTTATAACGTAACAATATATAACGTTATACGTTATATGGTAATGCTATATAACGATATACGTTATTACGTAATAGTATATATCGTTATACGTTATATGGTAATGCTATATAACGATATACGTTATTACGTAATAGTATATATCGTTATACGTTATTACGTAATAGTATATAATGTTACACTTTATATGGTAATACTATATAACGTTATACGTTATAACGTATCACTATATAACGTTATACGTTATATGGTAATACTATATAACGATATACGTTATTACGTAATAGTATATATCGTTATACGTTATAACGTAACACTATATAACGTTATACGTTATATGGTAATTCTATATAACGTTATACGTTGTTGCGTAATAGTATATATCGTTATACGTTATAACGTAACACTATATATCGTTTTACGATATATGGTAAAGCTATATAACGTTATACGTTATACCGTAACAATATATAACGTTATACGTTATATGGTAATACTATATATCGTTATACGTTATAACGTAACACTATATAACGTTAAACGTTATATGGTAATACTATATATCGTTATACGTTATAACGTAACAATATATAACGTTATACGTTATATGGTAATGCTATATAACGATATACGTTATTACGTAATAGTATATATCGTTATACGTTACAACGTAACAATATATAACGTTATACGTTATATGGTAATACTATATAACGATATACGTTATTACGTAATAGTATATATCGTTATACGTTATAACGTAACACTATATATCGTTTTACGATATATGGTAATGCTGCATAACGTTATACGTTATAACGTAACACTATATAACGTTATACGTTATTACGTAATAGTATATATCGTTTTACGTTATATGGTAATGCTATATAACGATATACGTTGTAACGTAACACTATATAACGTTATACGTTATATGGAAATACTATATAACGATATACGTTATTACGTAACAATATATAACGTTATACGTTATATGGTAATGCTATATAACGATATACGTTATTACGTAATAGTATATATCGTTATACGTTATTACGTAATAGTATATATCGTTATACGTTACAACGTAACAATATATAACGTTATACGTTATATGGTAATACTATATAACGATATACGTTATTACGTAATAGTATATATCGTAATACGCTATAACGTAACACTATATATCGTTTTACGATATATGGTAATGCTACATAACGTTATACGTTATAACGTAACACTATATAACGTTATACGTTATATGGTAATAGTATATATCGTTATACGTTATAACGTTAGAATACATAACGTTATACCTTATACGGTAATACTATATATCGTTATACGTTATAACGTAACAATATATAACGTTATACGTTATATGGTAATGCTATATAACGATATACGTTATTACGTAATAGTATATATCGTTATACGTTATATGCTAATGCTATATAACGATATACGTTATTACGTAATAGTATATATCGTTATACGTTATTACGTAATAGTATATAATGTTACACTTTATATGGTAATACTATATAACGTTATACGTTATAACGTATCACTATATAACGTTATACGTTATATGGTAATACTATATAACGATATACGTTATTACGTAATAGTATATATCGTTATACGTTATAACGTAACACTATATAACGTTATACGTTATATGGTAATTCTATATAACGTTATACGTTGTTGCGTAATAGTATATATCGTTATACGTTATAACGTAACACTATATATCGTTTTACGATATATGGTAATGCTATATAACGTTATACGTTATACCGTAACAATATATAACGTTATACGTTATATGGTAATACTATATATCGTTATACGTTATAACGTAACACTATATAACGTTAAACGTTATATGGTAATACTATATATCGTTATACGTTATAACGTAACAATATATAACGTTATACGTTATATGGTAATGCTATATAACGATATACGTTATTACGTAATAGTACATATCGTTATACGTTACAACGTAACAATATATAACGTTATACGTTATATGGTAATGCTATATAACGATATACGTTATTACGTAATAGTATATATCGTTATACGTTATAACGTAACACTATATATCCTTTTACGATATATGGTAATGCTACATAACGTTATACGTTATTACGTAATAGTATATATCGTTTTACGTTATATGGTAATGCTACATAACGTTATACGTTATTACGTAATAGTATATATCGTTTTACGTTATATGGTAATGCTATATAACGATATACGTTATTACGTAATAGTATATATCATTATACTTTATTACGTAATAGTATATATCGTTATACGTTACAACGTAACAATATATAACGTTATACGTTATATGGTAATACTATATAACGATATACGTTATTACGTAATAGTATATATCGTTATACGCTATAACGTAACACTATATATCGTTTTACGATATATGGTAATGCTATGTAACGTTATACGTTATAACGTAACACTATATAACGTTATACGTTATATGGTAATACTATATATCGTTATACGTTATAACGTAACAATATATAACGTTATACGTTATATGGTAATGCTATATAACGATATACGTTATTACGTAATGGTATATATCGTTATACGTTGTTACGTAATAGTATATATCGTTATACGTTACAACGTAACAATATATAACGCTATACGTTATATGGTAATACTATATAACAATATACGTTATTACGTAATAGTATATATCGTAATACGCTATAACGTAACACTATATATCGTTTTACGATATATGGTAATGCTACATAACGTTATACGTTATAACGTAACACTATATAACGTTATACGTTATATGGTAATAGTATATATCGTTATACGTTATAACGTTAGAATATATAACGTTATACGTTATACGGTAATACTATATATCGTTATACGTTATAACGTAACAATATATAACGTTATACGTTATATGGTAATGCTATATAACGATATACGTTATTACGTAATAGTATATATCGTTATACGTTATATGGTAATGCTATATAACGATATACGTTATTACGTAATAGTATATATCGTTATACGTTATTACGTAATAGTATATATTGTTATACTTTATATGGTAATGCTATATAACGATATACGTTATTACGTTATAGTATATATCGTTATACGTTATAACGTAACACTATATATCGTTTTACGATATATGGTAATGCTATGTAACGTTATACGTTATAACGTAACACTATATAACGATATACGTTATTTCGTAATAGTATATATCGTTATACGTTATAACGTAACACTATATAACGTTATACGTTATATGGTAATACTATATATCGTTATACGTTATAACGTAACAATATATAACGTTATACGTTATATGGTAATGCTATATAACGATATACGTTATTACGTAATAGTATATATCGTTATACGTTATTACGTAATAGTATATATCGTTTTACGTTATATGGTAATGCTATATAACGTTATACGTTATAACGTAACACTATATAACGTTATACGTTATATGGTAATAGTATATATCGTTATACGTTATAACGTAAGAATATATAACGTTATACTTTATATGGTAATACTATATAACGTTATACGTTATAACGTATCACTATATAACGTTATACGTTATATGGTAATTCTACATAACGTTATACGTTATTACGTAATAGTATATATCGTTTTACGTTATATGGTAATTCTACATAACGTTATACGTTATTACGTAATAGTATATATCGTTTTACGTTATATGGTAATGCTATATAACGTTATACGTTATAACGTAACACTATATAACGTTATACGTTATATGGTAATAGTATATATCGTTATACGTTATAACGTAAGAATATATAACGTTATACGTTATATGGTAATACTATATATCGTTATACGTTATAACGTAACAATATATAACGTTATACGTCATATGGTAAGACTATATAACTATATACGTTATTACGTAATAGTATATATCGTTATACGTTATAACGTAACACTATATAACGTTATACGTTATATGGTAATACTATATATCGTTATACGTTATAACGTAACAATATATAACGTTATACGTTATATGGTAATGCTATATAACGATATACGTTATTACGTAATAGTATATATCGTTATACGTTATTACGTAATAGCATATATCGTTATACGTTACAACGTAACAATATATAACGTTATACGTTATATGGTAATACTATATAACGATATACGTTATTACGTAATAGTATGTATCGTTATACGTTGTAACGTAACACTATATAACGTTATACGTTACATGGTAATTCTACATAACGTTATACGTTATTACGTAATAGTATATATCGTTTTACGTTATATGGTAATGCTATATAACGTTATACGTTATAGCGTAACACTATATAACGTTATACGTTATATGGTAATAGTATATATCGTTATACGTTATAACGTAAGAATATATAACGTTATACTTTATATGGTAATACTATATAACGTTATACGTTATAACGTATCACTATATAACGTTATACGTTATATGGTAATGCTATATAACGATATACGTTATTACGTAATGGTATATATCGTTATACGTTGTTACGTAATAGTATATATCGTTATACGTTACAACGTAACAATATATAACGCTATACGTTATATGGTAATACTATATAATAATATACGTTATTACGTAATAGTATATATCGTAATACGCTATAACGTAACACTATATATCCTTTTACGATATATGGTAATGCTACATAACGTTATACGTTATTACGTAATAGTATATATCGTTTTACGTTATATGGTAATGCTACATAACGTTATACGTTATTACGTAATAGTATATATCGTTTTACGTTATATGGTAATGCTATATAACGATATACGTTATTACGTAATAGTATATATCATTATACTTTATTACGTAATAGTATATATCGTTATACGTTACAACGTAACAATATATAACGTTATACGTTATATGGTAATACTATATAACGATATACGTTATTACGTAATAGTATATATCGTTATACGCTATAACGTAACACTATATATCGTTTTACGATATATGGTAATGCTATGTAACGTTATACGTTATAACGTAACACTATATAACGTTATACGTTATATGGTAATACTATATATCGTTATACGTTATAACGTAACAATATATAACGTTATACGTTATATGGTAATGCTATATAACGATATACGTTATTACGTAATGGTATATATCGTTATACGTTGTTACGTAATAGTATATATCGTTATACGTTACAACGTAACAATATATAACGCTATACGTTATATGGTAATACTATATAACAATATACGTTATTACGTAATAGTATATATCGTAATACGCTATAACGTAACACTATATATCGTTTTACGATATATGGTAATGCTACATAACGTTATACGTTATAACGTAACACTATATAACGTTATACGTTATATGGTAATAGTATATATCGTTATACGTTATAACGTTAGAATATATAACGTTATACGTTATACGGTAATACTATATATCGTTATACGTTATAACGTAACAATATATAACGTTATACGTTATATGGTAATGCTATATAACGATATACGTTATTACGTAATAGTATATATCGTTATACGTTATATGGTAATGCTATATAACGATATACGTTATTACGTAATAGTATATATCGTTATACGTTATTACGTAATAGTATATATTGTTATACTTTATATGGTAATGCTATATAACGTTATACGTTATAACGTAACACTATATAACGTTATACGTTATATGGTAATAGTATATATCGTTATACGTTATAACGTAACAATATATAACGTTATACGTCATATGGTAAGACTATATAACGATATACGTTATTTCGTAATAGTATATATCGTTATACGTTATAACGTAACACTATATAACGTTATACGTTATATGGTAATACTATATATCGTTATACGTTATAACGTAACAATATATAACGTTATACGTTATATGGTAATGCTATATAACGATATACGTTATTACGTAATAGTATATATCGTTATACGTTATTACGTAATAGTATATATCGTTATACGTTACAACGTAACAATATATAACGTTATACGTTATATGGTAATACTATATAACGATATACGTTATTACGTAATAGTATGTATCGTTATACGTTGTAACGTAACACTATATAACGTTATACGTTACATGGTAATTCTACATAACGTTATACGTTATTACGTAATAGTATATATCGTTTTACGTTATATGGCAATGCTATATAACGTTATACGTTATAACGTAACACTATATAACGTTATACGTTATATGGTAATAGTATATATCGTTATACGTTATAACGTAAGAATATATAACGTTATACTTTATATGGTAATACTATATAACGTTATACGTTATAACGTATCACTATATAACGTTATACGTTATATGGTAATTCTACATAACGTTATACGTTATTACGTAATAGTATATATCGTTTTACGTTATATGGTAATTCTACATAACGTTATACGTTATTACGTAATAGTATATATCGTTTTACGTTATATGGTAATGCTATATAACGTTATACGTTATAACGTAACACTATATAACGTTATACGTTATATGGTAATAGTATATAGCGTTATACGTTATAACGTAAGAATATATAACGTTATACGTTATATGGTAATACTATATATCGTTATACGTTATAACGTAACACTATATAACGTTATACGTTATATGGTAATACTATATATCGTTATACGTTATAACGTAACAATATATAACGTTATACGTTATATGGTAATGCTATATAACGATATACGTTATTACGTAATAGTATATATCGTTATACGTTATTACGTAATAGTATATATCGTTATACGTTACAACGTAACAATATATAACGTTATACGTTATATGGTAATACTATATAACGATATACGTTATTACGTAATAGTATGTATCGTTATACGTTGTAACGTAACACTATATAACGTTATACGTTACATGGTAATTCTACATAACGTTATACGTTATTACGTAATAGTATATATCGTTTTACGTTATATGGTAATGCTATATAACGTTATACGTTATAACGTAACACTATATAACGTTATACGTTATATGGTAATAGTATATATCGTTATACGTTATAACGTAAGAATTTATAACGTTATACTTTATATGGTAATACTATATAACGTTATACGTTATAACGTATCACTATATAACGTTATACGTTATATGGTAATTCTATATAACGTTATACGTTATTACGTAATAGTATATATCGTTATACGTTATAACGTAACACTATATATCGTTTTACGATATATGGTAATGCTATATAACGTTATACGTTATACCGTAACAATATATAACGTTATACGTTAAATGGTAATACTATATAACGATATACGTTATTACGTAATAGTATATATCGTTATACGTTATTACGTAATAGTATATATTGTTATACTTTATATGGTAATACTATATAACGTTATACGTTATAACGTATCACTATATAACGTTATACGTTATATGGTAATTCTATATAACGTTATATTTTATAACGTAACAAAATATAACGTTATACGTTATATGGTAATGCTATATAACGATATACGTTATTACGTAATAGTATATATCATTATACTTTATTACGTAATAGTATATAACGTTATACGTTACAACGTAACAATATATAACGTTATACGTTATATGGTAATACTATATAACGATATACGTTATTACGTAATAGTATATAACGTTATACGTTATAACATAACACTATATATCGTTTTACGATATATGGTAATGCTATGTAACGTTATACGTTATAACGTATCACTATATAACGTTATACGTTATAACGTAACACTATATAACGATATACGTTATTACGTAATAGTATATATCGTTATACGTTACAACGTAACAATATATAACGTTATACGTTATATGGTAATACTATATAACGATATACGTTATTACGTAATAGTATATATCGTTATACGTTATAACGTAACACTATATAACGTTATACGTTATATGGTAATACTATATAACGATATACGTTATTACGTAATAGTATATATCGTTATACGTTATAACGTAACACTATATATCGTTTTACGATATATGGTAATGCTATGTAACGTTATACGTTATAACGTAACACTATATAACGTTATACGTTATATGGTAATACTATATATCGTTATACGTTATAACGTAACAATATATAACGTTATACGTAATATGGTAATGCTATATAACGTTATACGTTATAACGTAACACTATATAACGTTATACGTTATATGGTAATAGTATATATCGTTATACGTTATAACGTAACAATATATAACGTTATACGTCATATGGTAAGACTATATAACGATATACGTTATTACGTAATAGTATATATCGTTATACGTTATAACGTAACACTATATAACGTTATACGTTATATGGTAATACTATATATCGTTATACGTTATAACGTAACAATATATAACGTTATACGCTATATGGTAATGCTATATAACGATATACGTTATTACGTAATAGTATATATCGTTATACGTTATTACGTAATAGTATATATCGTTATACGTTACAACGTAACAATATATAACGTTATACGTTATATGGTAATACTATATAACGATATACGTTATTACGTAATAGTATGTATCGTTATACGTTGTAACGTAACACTATATAACGTTATACGTTACATGGTAATTCTACATAACGTTATACGTTATTACGTAATAGTATATATCGTTTTACGTTATATGGTAATGCTATATAACGTTATACGTTATAACGTAACACTATATAACGTTATACGTTATATGGTAATAGTATATATCGTTATACGTTATAACGTAAGAATATATAACGTTATACTTTATATGGTAATACTATATAACGTTATACGTTATAACGTATCACTATATAACGTTATACGTTATATGGTAATGCTATATAACGATATACGTTATTACGTAATGGTATATATCGTTATACGTTGTTACGTAATAGTATATATCGTTATACGTTACAACGTAACAATATATAACGCTATACGTTATATGGTAATACTATATAACAATATACGTTATTACGTAATAGTATATATCGTAATACGCTATAACGTAACACTATATATCGTTTTACGATATATGGTAATGCTACATAACGTTATACGTTATTACGTAATAGTATATATCGTTTTACGTTATATGGTAATGCTACATAACGTTATACGTTATTACGTAATAGTATATATCGTTTTACGTTATATGGTAATGCTATATAACGATATACGTTATTACGTAATAGTATATATCATTATACTTTATTACGTAATAGTATATATCGTTATACGTTACAACGTAACAATATATAACGTTATACGTTATATGGTAATACTATATAACGATATACGTTATTACGTAATAGTATATATCGTTATACGCTATAACGTAACACTATATATCGTTTTACGATATATGGTAATGCTATGTAACGTTATACGTTATAACGTAACACTATATAACGTTATACGTTATATGGTAATACTATATATCGTTATACGTTATAACGTAACAATATATAACGTTATACGTTATATGGTAATGCTATATAACGATATACGTTATTACGTAATGGTATATATCGTTATACGTTGTTACGTAATAGTATATATCGTTATACGTTACAACGTAACAATATATAACGCTATACGTTATATGGTAATACTATATAACAATATACGTTATTACGTAATAGTATATATCGTAATACGCTATAACGTAACACTATATATCGTTTTACGATATATGGTAATGCTACATAACGTTATACGTTATAACGTAACACTATATAACGTTATACGTTATATGGTAATAGTATATATCGTTATACGTTATAACGTTAGAATATATAACGTTATACGTTATACGGTAATACTATATATCGTTATACGTTATAACGTAACAATATATAACGTTATACGTTATATGGTAATGCTATATAACGATATACGTTATTACGTAATAGTATATATCGTTATACGTTATATGGTAATGCTATATAACGATATACGTTATTACGTAATAGTATATATCGTTATACGTTATTACGTAATAGTATATATTGTTATACTTTATATGGTAATGCTATATAACGTTATACGTTATAACGTAACACTATATAACGTTATACGTTATATGGTAATAGTATATATCGTTATACGTTATAACGTAACAATATATAACGTTATACGTCATATGGTAAGACTATATAACGATATACGTTATTACGTAATAGTATATATCGTTATACGTTATAACGTAACACTATATAACGTTATACGTTATATGGTAATACTATATATCGTTATACGTTATAACGTAACAATATATAACGTTATACGTTATATGGTAATGCTATATAACGATATACGTTATTACGTAATAGTATATATCGTTATACGTTATTACGTAATAGTATATATCGTTATACGTTACAACGTAACAATATATAACGTTATACGTTATATGGTAATACTATATAACGATATACGTTATTACGTAATAGTATGTATCGTTATACGTTGTAACGTAACACTATATAACGTTATACGTTACATGGTAATTCTACATAACGTTATACGTTATTACGTAATAGTATATATCGTTTTACGTTATATGGTAATGCTATATAACGTTATACGTTATAACGTAACACTATATAACGTTATACGTTATATGGTAATACTATATAACGATATACGTTATTACGTAATAGTATGTATCGTTATACGTTGTAACGTAACACTATATAACGTTATACGTTACATGGTAATTCTACATAACGTTATACGTTATTACGTAATAGTATATATCGTTTTACGTTATATGGTAGTGCTATATAACGTTATACGTTATAACGTAACACTATATAACGTTATACGTTATATGGTAATAGTATATATCGTTATACGTTATAACGTAAGAATATATAACGTTATACTTTATATGGTAATACTATATAACGTTATACGTTATAACGTATCACTATATAACGTTATACGTTATATGGTAATTCTACATAACGTTATACGTTATTACGTAATAGTATATATCGTTTTACGTTATATGGTAATGCTATATAACGTTATACGTTATAACGTAACACTATATAACGTTATACGTTATATGGTAATAGTATATATCGTTATACGTTATAACGTAAGAATATATAACGTTATACGTTATATGGTAATACTATATATCGTTATACGTTATAACGTAACAATATATAACGTTATACGTTATATGGTAATGCTATATAACGATATACGTTATTACGTAATAGTATATATCGTTATACGTTATTACGTAATAGTATATAATGTTACACTTTATATGGTAATACTATATAACGTTATACGTTATAACGTATCACTATATAACGTTATACGTTATATGGTAATACTATATAACGATATACGTTATTACGTAATAGTATATATCGTTATACGTTATAACGTAACACTATATAACGTTATACGTTATATGGTAATTCTATATAACGTTATACGTTATTACGTAATAGTATATATCGTTATACGTTATAACGTAACACTATATATCGTTTTACGATATATGGTAATGCTATATAACGTTATACGTTATACCGTAACAATATATAACGTTATACGTTATATGGTAATAATATATATCGTTATACGTTATAACGTACCACTATATAACGTTATACGTTATATGGTAATACTATATATCGTTATACGTTATAACGTATCACTATATAACGTTATACGTTATATGGTAATTCTACATAACGTTATACGTTATTACGTAATAGTATATATCGTTTTACGTTATATGGTAATGCTATATAACGTTATACGTTATAACGTAACACTATATAACGTTATACGTTATATGGTAATAGTATATATCGTTATACGTTATAACGTAAGAATATATAACGTTATACGTTATATGGTAATACTATATATCGTTATACGTTATAACGTAACAATATATAACGTTATACGTTATATGGTAATGCTATATAACGATATACGTTATTACGTAATAGTATATATCGTTATACGTTATTACGTAATAGTATATAATGTTACACTTTATATGGTAATACTATATAACGTTATACGTTATATGGTAATGCTATATAACGATATACGTTATTACGTAATAGTATATATCGTTATACGTTACAACGTAACAATATATAACGTTATACGTTATATGGTAATACTATATAACGATATACGTTATTACGTAATATTATATATCGTTATACGTTATAACGTAACACTATATATCGTTTTACGATATATGGTAATGCTGCATAACGTTATACGTTATAACGTAACACTATATAACGTTATACGTTATTACGTTATAGTATATATCGTTTTACGTCATATGGTAATGCTATATAACGTTATACGTTATATGGTAATACTATATAACAATATACGTTATTACGTAATAGTATGTACCGTTTTACGTTATATGGTAATACTATATATCGTTATACGTTATAACGTATCCTTATATAACGTTATACGTTATATGGAAGTACTATATAACGATATACGTTATTACGTAATAGTATATATCGTTATACGTTATAACGTAACACTATATAACGTGATACGATATATGGTAATACTATATATCGTTATACGTTATAACGTAACAATATATAACGTTATACGTTATATGGTAATACTATATAACGGTATACGTTATTACGTAATAGTATATATCGTTATACGTTATAACGTAACACTAAATAACGTTATACGTTATATGGTAATACTATATATCGTTATACGTTATAACGCAACAATATATAACGTTATACGTTATATGGTAATACTATATAACGATATACGTTATTACGTAATAGTATATATCGTTATACGTTATAACGTAACACTATATATCGTTTTACGATACATGGTAATGCTATATAACGTTATACGTTATAACGCAACAATATATAACGTTATACGTTATATGGTAATACTATATAACGATATACGTTATTACGTAATAGTATATATCGTTATACGTTATTACGTAATAGTATATATTGTTATACTTTATATGGTAATACTTTATAACGTTATACGTTATAACGTATCACTATATAACGTTATACGTTATATGGTAATTCTATATAACGTTATATGTTATAACGTAACAAAATATAACGTTATACGTTATATGGTAATGCTATATAACGATATACGTTATTACGTAATAGTATATATCATTATACTTTATTACGTAATAGTATATAACGTTATACATTACAACGTAACAATATATAACGTTATACGTTATATGGTAATACTATATAACGATATACGTTATTACGTAATAGTATATAACGTTATACGTTATAACATAACACTATATATCGTTTTACGATATATGGTAATGCTATGTAACGTTATACGTTATAACGTAACACTATATAACGTTATACGTTATATGGTAATACTATATATCGTTATACGTTATAACGTAACACTATATAACGATATACGTTATTACGTAATAGTATATATCGTTATACGTTACAACGTAACAATATATAACGTTATACCTTATATGGTAATACTATATAACGATATACGTTATTACGTAATAGTATATATCGTTATACGTTATAACGTAACACTATATATCGTTTTACGATATATGGTAATGCTGCATAACGTTATACGTTATAACGTATCACTATATAACGTTATACGTTATTACGTAATAGTATATATTGTTTTACGTTATATGGTAATGCTATATAACGATATACGTTGTAACGTAACACTATATAACGTTATACGTTATATGGAAATACTATATAACGATATACGTTATTACGTAATAGTATATATCGTTTTACGTTATATGGTAATGCTATATAACTTTATACGTTATATGGTAATACTATATAACAATATACGTTATTACGTAATAGTATATATCGTTTTACGTTATATGGTAATACTATATATCGTTATACGTTATAACGTAACACTATATAACGTTATACGTTATATGGTAATACTATATAACGATATACGTTATTACGTAATAGTATATATCGTTATACGTTATAACGTAACACTATATATCGTTTTACGATATATGGTAATGCTGCATAACGTTATACGTTATAACGTATCACTATATAACGTTATACGTTATTACGTAATAGTATATATTGTTTTACGTTATATGGCAATGCTATATAACGATATACGTTGTAACGTAACACTATATAACGTTATACGTTATATGGAAATACTATATAACGATATACGTTATTACGTAATAGTATATATCGTTTTACGTTATATGGTAATGCTATATAACGTTATACGTTATATGGTAATACTATATATCGTTATACGTTATAACGTAACAATATATAACGTTATACGTTATATGGTAATGCTATATAACGATATACGTTATTACGTAATAGTATATATCGTTATACGTTATTACGTAATATTATATATCGTTATACGTTACAACGTAACAATATATAACGTTATACGTTATATGGTAATACTATATAACGATATACGTTATTACGTAATAGTATATATCGTTATACGTTATAACGTAACACTATATAACGTTATACGTTATATGGTAATACTATATATCGTTATACGTTATAACGTAACACTATATAACGTTATACGTTATATGGTAATACTATATAACGATATACGTTATTACGTAATAGTATATATCGTTATACGTTATTACGTAATAGTATATATTGTTATACTTTATATGGTAAGACTATATAACGTTATACGTTATAACGTATCACTATATAACGTTATACGTTATAACGTATCACTATATAACGTTATACGTTATATGGTAATTCTATATAACGTTATACGTTATATGGTAATGCTATATACCGATATACGTTATTACGTAATAGTATATATCATTATACATTATTACGTAATAGTATATATCGTTATACGTTACAACGTAACAATATATAACGTTATACGTTATATGGTAATACTATATAACGATATACGTTATTACGTAATAGTATATATCGTTATACGTTATAACGTAACACTATATATCGTTTTACGATATATGGTAATGCTATGTAACGTTATACGTTATAACGTAACACTATATAACGTTATACGTTATATGGTAATACTATATATCGTTATACGTTATAACGTAACACTATATAACGTTATACGTTATATGGTAATACTATATATCGTTATACGATATAACGTAACAATATATAACGTTATACGTTATATGGTAATGCTATATAACGATATACGTTATTACGTAATAGTATATATCGTTATACGTTACAACGTAACAATATATAACGTTATACGTTATATGGTAATACTATATAACGATATACGTTATTACGTAATAGTATATATCGTTATACGTTATAACGTAACACTATATATCGTTTTACGATATATGGTAATGCTGCATAACGTTATACGTTATACCGTAACACTATATAACGTTATACGTTATTACGTAATAGTATATATCGTTTTACGTTATATGGTAATGCTATATAACGATATACGTTGTAACGTAACACTATATAACGTTATACGTTATATGGAAATACTATATAACGATATACGTTATTACGTAATAGTATATATCATTATACTTTATTACGTAATAGTATATATCGTTATACGTTACAACGTAACAATATATAACGTTATACGTTATATGGTAATACTATATAACGATATACGTTATTACGTAATAGTATATATCGTTATACGTTATAACGTAACACTATATATCGTTTTACGATATATGGTAATGCTATGTAACGTTATACGTTATAACGTAACACTATATAACGTTATACGTTATATGGTAATACTATATATCGTTATACGTTATAACGTAACAATATATAACGTTATACGTTATATGGTAATGCTATATAACGATATACGTTATTACGTAATAGTATATATCGTTATACGTTATTACGTAATATTATATATCGTTATACGTTACAACGTAACAATATATAACGTTATACGTTATATGGTAATACTATATAACGATATACGTTATTACGTAATAGTATATATCGTTATACGTTATAACGTAACACTATATAACGTTATACGTTATATGGTAATACTATATATCGTTATACGTTATAACGTAACACTATATAACGTTATACGTTATATGGTAATACTATATATCGTTATACGTTATAACGTAACAATATATAACGTTATACGTTATATGGTAATTCTATATAACGTTATACGTTATTACGTAATACTATATATCGTTATACGTTATAACGTAACAGTATATAACGTTATACGTATATGGTAATGCTATATAACGATATACGTTATTACGTAATAGTATATATCGTTATACGTTATAACGTAACACTATATAACGTTATACGTTATATGGTAATACTATATATCGTTATACGTTATAACGTAACACTATATAACGTTATACGTTATATGGTAATACTATATATCGTTATACGTTATAACGTAACACTATATAACGTTATACGTTATATGGTAATACTATATATCGTTATACGTTATAACGTAACAATATATAACGTTATACGTTATATGGTAATTCTATATAACGTTATACGTTATTACGTAATACTATATATCGTTATACGTTATAACGTAACAATATATAACGTTATACGTTATATGGTAATGCTATATAACGATATACGTTATTACGTAATAGTATATATCGTTATACGTTACAACGTAACAATATATAACGTTATACGTTATATGGTAATACTATATAACGATATACGTTATTACGTAATAGTATATATCGTTATACGTTATTACGTAATAGTATATATTGTTATACTTTATATGGTAAGACTATATAACGTTATACGTTATAACGTATCACTATATAACGTTATACGTTATAACGTATCACTATATAACGTTATACGTTATAACGTATCACTATATAACGTTATACGTTATATGGTAATTCTATATAACGTTATACGTTATATGGTAATACTATATAACGATATACGTTATTACGTAATAGTATATATCATTATACATTATTACGTAATAGTATATATCGTTATACGTTACAACGTAACAATATATAACGTTATACGTTATATGGTAATACTATATAACGATATACGTTATTACGTAATAGTATATATCGTTATACGTTATAACGTAACACTATATATCGTTTTACGATATATGGTAATGCTATGTAGCGTTATACGTTATAACGTAAACCACTATATAACGTTATACGTTATATGGTAATACTATATATCGTTATACGTTATAACGTAACACTATATAACGTTATACGTTATATGGTAATACTATATATCGTTATACGATATAACGTAACAATATATAACGTTATACGTTATATGGTAATGCTATATAACGATTTACGTTGTAACGTAACACTATATAACGTTATACGTTATATGGAAATACTATATAACGATATACGTTATTACGTAATAGTATATATCATTATACTTTATTACGTAATAGTATATATCGTTATACGTTACAACGTAACAATATATAACGTTATACGTTATATGGTAATACTATATAACGATATACGTTATTACGTAATAGTATATATCGTTATACGTTATAACGTAACACTATATATCGTTTTACGATATATGGTAATGCTATGTAACGATATACGTTATTACGTAATAGTATATATCGTTATACGTTATAACGTAACACTATATAACGTTATACGTTATATGGTAATACTATATATCGTTATACGTTATAACGTAACACTATATAACGTTATACGTTATATGGTAATACTATATATCGTTATACGTTATAACGTAACAATATATAACGTTATACGTTATATGGTAATTCTATATAACGTTATACGTTATTACGTAATACTATATATCGTTTATACGTTATAACGTAACAATATATAACGTTATACGTTATATGGTAATGCTATACTAAACAGTATAACGTTATATATTGTTACGTTATAACCGTATAACGATATATAGTATTACGTAATAACGTATAACGTTATATAGAATTACCATATAACGTATAACGTTATATATTGTTACGTTATAACGTATAACGATATATAGTATTACCATATAACGTATAACGTTATATAGTGTTACGTTATAACGTATAACGAATATAGTATTACCATATAACGTATAACGTTATATAGTGTTACGTTATAACGTATAACGATAATATACTATTACGTAATAACGTATATCGTTACATAGCATTACCATATATCGTAAAACGATATATAGTGTTACGTTATAACGTATAACGATAATATACTATTACGTAATAACGTATATCGTTATATAGTATTACCATATAACGTATAACGTTATATATTGTTACGTTGTAACGTATAACGATATATACTATTACGTAATAAAGTATAATGATATATACTATTACGTAATAACGTATATCGTTATATAGTATTTCCATATAACGTATAAACGTTATATAGTGTTACGTTACAACGTAAATCGTTATATAGCATTACCCATATAACGTATAACGTTATATATTGTTACGTTATATCGTATAACGATATATAGTATTACCATATAACGTATAACGTTATATAGTGTTACGTTATAACGTATAACGATATATAGTATTACCATATAACGTATAAACGTTATATAGTGTTACGTTATAACGTATAACGCTACATAGCATTACCATATATCGTAAAACGATATATAGTGTTACGTTATAACGTATAACGATATATACTATTACGTAATAACGTATATCGTTATATAGTATTACCATATAACGTATAACGTTATATATTGTTACGGTTGTAACGTATAACGATATATACTATTACGTAATAATGTATAATGATATATACTATTACGTAATAACGTATATCGTTATATAGTATTACCCATATAACGTATAACGTTATATAGAATTACCATATAACGTATAACGTTATATAGTGATACGTTATAACGTATAACGTTATATAGTGATACGTTATAACGTATAACGTTATATAGTGATACGTTATAACGTATAACGTTATATAGTCCTTACCATATAAAGTATAAACAATATATACTATTACGTAATAACGTTATAACGATATATACTATTACGTAATAACGTATATCGTTATATAGTATTACCACTATAACGCTATAACGTCTATATATTGTTACGTTTGTAACGTATAACGATATATACTATTACGTAATAACGTATATCGTTATATAGCATTACCATATAACGTAAACGTTTATATATTGTTACGTCTATAACGTATAACGATATATAGTATTACGTAATAACGTATAACGTTATATAGAATTACCATATAACGTATAACGTTATATATTGTTACGTCTATAACGTATAACGATATATAGTATTACCATATAACGTATAACGTTATATAGTGTTACGTTATAACGTATAACGATATATAGTATTACCATATAACGTATAACGTTATATAGTGTTACGTTTATAACGTATAACGATATATAGTATTACCATATAAACGTATAAACGTTATATAGTGTTACGTTATAACGTATAACGATATATACTATTACGTAATAACGTATATCGTTATATAGCATTACCATATAACGTATAACGTTATATACTGTTACGTTATAACGTATAACGATATATAGTATTACGTAATACGTATAACGTTATATAGAATTACCATATAACGTATAACGTTATATATTGTTACGTTTATAACGTATAACGATATATAGTATTACCATATAACGTATAACGTTATATAGTGTTACGTTATAACGTATAACGATATATAGTATTACCATATAACGTATAACGTTATATAGTGTTACGTTATAACGTATAACGATATATACTATTACGTAATAAAGTATATCGTTATATAGTATTACCATATAACGCTATAACGTTATATATTGTTACGTTGTAACGTATAACGATATATAATATTACGTAATAACGTATAACGATATATACTATTACGTAATAACGTATATCGTTATATAGCATTACCCATATAACGTATAACGTTATATATTGTTACGTCTATAACGTATAACGATATATAGTATTACCATATAAACGTATAACGTTATATAGTGTTACGTTATAACGTATAACGTTACATAGCATTACCATATATCGTAAAACGATATATAGTGTTACGTTATAACGTATAACGATATATACTATTACGTAACTAACGTATATCGTTATATAGTATTACCATATAACGTATAACGTTATATATTGTTACGTTGTAACGTATAACGATATATACTATTACGTAATAAAGTATAATGATATATACTATTACGTAATAACGTATATCGTTATATAGTATTTCCATATAACGTATAACGTTTATATAGTGTTACGTTACAACGTATATCGTTATATAGCATTACCATATAACGTAAAACGATATATACTATTACGTAATAACGTATAACGTTATATAGTGTTACCGGTATAACGTATAACGTTATGCCAGCATTTACCATATATCGTTAAAACGATATATAGTGTTACGTTATAACGTATAACGATATATACTATTACGTAATACACGTATATCGTTATATAGTATTACCATATAACGTATAACGTTATATATTGCTTACGTTGTAACGTATAACGATATATACTATTACGTAATAACGTATATCGTTATATAGCATTACCATATAACGTATAACGTTATATATTGTTACGTTATATCGTATAACGATATATAGTATTACCATATAACGTATAACGTTATATAGTGTTACGTTATAACGTATAACGATATATAGTATTACCATATAACGTATAAACGTTACTATAGTGTTACGTTATAACGTATAACGTTACATAGCATTACCATATATCGTAAAACGATATATAGTGTTACGTTATAACGTAATAACGATATATACTATTACGTAATAACGTATATCGTTATATAGTATTACCATATAACGTATAACGTTATATATTGTTACGTCTGTAACGTATAACGATATATACTATTACGTAATAATGTATAATGATATATACTATTACGTAATAAACGTATATCGGTATATAGCATTACCCATATAACGTATAACGTTATATAGGAATTACCATATAACGTATAACGTTATATAGTGATACCGTTATAACGTATAACGTTATATAGTGATACGTTATAACGTATAACGTTATATAGTCATACCATATAAAGTATAACAATATATACTATTACGTAATAACGTATAACGATATATACTATTACGTAATAACGTATATCGTTATATAGTATTACCATATAACGTATAACGTTATATAGTGTTACGTTATAACGTATAACGATATAGTATTACCCATATAACGTATAACGTTATATAGTGTTACGTTATAACGTATAACGATATATACTATTACGTAATAACGTATATCGTTATATAGTATTACCATATAACGTATAACGTTATATATTGTTACGTTGTAACGTATAACGATATATAATATTACGTCAATAACGTATAACGATATATACTATTACGTAATAACGTATATCGTTATATAGCCATTACCATATAACGTATAACGTTATATATTGTTACGTTATAACGTATAACGATATATAGTATTACCACTATAACGTATAACGTTATATAGCATTACCATATAACGTAAAAACGATATATACTATTACGTAATAACGTATATCGTTATATAGTATTTCCATATAACGTATAACGTTTATATAGTGTTACGTTACAACGTATATCGTTATATAGCATTGCCATATAACGGTAAAACAATACTATACTATTACGTAATAACGTATAACGTTATATAGTGATACGTTATAACGTATAACGTTATGCAGCATTACCATATATCGTAAAACGATATATAGTGTTACGTTATAACGTATAACCGATACTATACTATTACGTAATAACGTATATCGTTATATAGTATTACCATATAACGTATAACGTCTATATAGTGTTACGTCTATAACGTATAACGATATATAGTCATTACCATATAACGTAAAACGATATATACTATTACGTAATAACGTATATAGTTATATAGTATTACCACTATAACGTATAAAGTTATATAGCATTACCATATAACGTAAAACGATAATATACTATTACGTAATAACGTATATCGTTATATAGTATTTCCATATAACGTATAACGTTATATAGTGTTACGTTACAACGTATATCGTTATATAGCATTACCATATAACGTAAAACAATATATACTATTACGTAATAACGTATAAACGTTATATAGTGATACGTTATAACGTATAACGTTATGCCAGCATTACCATATATCGTAAAACGACTATATAGTGTTACGTTATAACGTATAACGATATATACTATTACGTAATAACGTATATCGTTATATAGTATTACATATAAGGTATAACGTATATATATGTTACGTTGAAACGTATAACGATATATACTATTACGTAATAACGTATATCGTTATATAGTGTTACGTTATAACGTATAACGATATATAGTATTACCATATAACGTATAAACGTTAATATAGTGTTACGTTATAACGTATAACGTTACATAGCATTACCATATATCGTAAAACGATATATAGTGTTATGTTATAACGTATAACGTTATATACTATTACGTAATAACGTATATCGTTATATAGTATTACCATATAACCGTATAACGTTATATATTGTTACGTTTGTAATGTATAACGTTATATACTATTACGTAATAAAGTATAATGATATATACTATTACGTAATAACGTATATCGTTATACTAGCATTACCACTATAACGTATAACGTTATATTTTGTTACGTTATAAACATATAACGTTATATAGAATTACCATATAACGTATAACGTTATATAGTGATACGTTATAACGCTATAACGTTATAAAGTATTACCATATAAAGTATAACAATATATACTATTACGTAATAAACGTATAACGATATATACTATTACGTAATAACGTATATCGTTATATAGTATTACCATATAACGTATAACGTTATATATTGTTGCGTTATAACGCTATAACGTTATATAGCATTACCATGTATCGTAAAACGATATATAGTGTTACGTTATAACGTATAACGATATATACTATTACGTAATAAACGTATATCGTTATATAGTATTACCATATAACGTATAACGTTATATATTGTTGCGTTATAACGTATAACGATATATAGTATTACCATATAACGTATAACGTTATTTAGTGTTACGTTATAAACGTAAACGATATATAACTATTACGTAATAACGTATACCGTTATATAGTATTACCATATAACGTATAACGTTATATATTGTTACGTTATAACGTATAACGATATATAGTATTACATATATCGTATCACGTCTATATAGTGTTACGTTATAACGTATAACGACTACTATACTATTACGTAATAACGTATATCGTTATATAGTACTTCCATATAACGTATAACGTTATATAAGGATACGTTATAACGTATAACGATATATAGTATTACCATATAACGTAAAACGGTACATACTATTACGTAATAACGTATATTGTTATATAGTATTACCATATAACGTATAACGTTATATAGCATTACCATATGACGTAAAACGATATATACTATAACGTAATAACGTATAACGTTATATAGTGTTACGTTATAACGTATAACGTTATGCAGCATTACCATATATCGTTAAAACGATATATAGTGTTACGTTATAACGTATAAACGATATATAATATTACGTAATAACGTATATCGTTATATAGTATTACCATATAACGTATAACGTTATATATTGTTACGTTGTAACGTATAACGATATATACTATTACGTAATAAACGTATATCGTTATATAGCATTACCATATAACGTATAACGTTATATAGTATTACCATATAAAGTGTAACATTATATACTATTACGTAATAACGTATAACGATATATACTATTACGTAATAACGTATATCGTTATATAGCATTACCATATAACGTATAACGTCTATATATTGTTACGTTATAACGTATAACGATATATAGTATTACCATATAACGTATCAACGTTATATATTCTTACGTTATAACGTATAACGATAATATACTATTACCATATAACGTATAACGTTATATAGTGTTACGTTATAACGTATAACGTTATATAGCATTACCCATACTATACGTAAAACGATATATACTATTACGTAATAACGTATAACGTTATGTAGAATTACCATATAAACGTATAACGTTATATAGTGATACGTCTATAACGTATAACGATATATAGTATTACCATATAACGTATAACGTTATATAGTGGTACGTTATAAACGTATAACGATATATATTATTACCCATATAACGTATAACGTTATATATTGATACGGTATAACGTATAACGTTATATAGCATTACCATATATCGTAAAACGATATATAGTGTTACGTTATAACGTATAACGACTATATACTATTACGTAATAACGTATAACGTTATATAGAATTACCATATAACGTATAAACGTTATATAGTGTTACGTTATAACGTATAACGATATATACTATTACGTAATAAGTATATCGTTATATAGTATTACCATATAACGTATAACGTTATATAGTGATACGTTATAACGTATAACGTTATATAGTATTACCATATAAAGTGTAACATTATATACTATTACGTAATAACGTATAACGATATATACTATTACGTAATAAACGTATATCGTTATATAGCATTACCATATAACGTATAACGTTATATATTGTTACGTTATAACGTATAACGATATATAGTATTACCATATAACGTATAAACGTTATATATTCTTACGTTATAACGTATAACGATATATACTATTACCATATAACGTATAACGTTATATAGTGTTACGTTATAACGTATAACGTTATATAGCATTACCATATAACGTAAAACGATATATACTATTACGTAATAACGTATAACGTTATGTAGAATTACCATATAACGTATAACGTTATATAGTGATACGCTTATAACGTATAACGTTATATAGTATTACCATATAAAGTATAACGTTATATATTCTTACGTTATAACGTATAACGATATATACTATTACCATATAACGTATAACGTTACTATAGTGTTACGTTATAACGCCTATAACGTTATATAGCACTACCATATAACGTAAAACGATATATACTATTACGTAATAACGTATAACGTTATGTAGAATTACCATGTAACGTATAACGTTATATAGTGTTACGTTACAACGTATAACGATACATACTATTACGTAATAACGTATCATCGTTATATAGTATTACCATATAACGTATAACGTTATATAGTGTTACGTTATAACGTATAACGTTATATAGCATTACCATACTAACGTTAAAACCGATATATACTATTACGTAATAACGTATAACGTTATGTAGAATTACCATGTAACGCTATAACGTTATATAGTGTTACGTTACAACGCTATAACGATTACATACTATTACGTAATAACGTATATCGTTATATAGTATTACCATATAACGTATAACGTTTATATATTGTTACGTTGTAACGTATAACGATATATACTATTACGTAATAACGTATAACGATATATACTATTACGTAATAACGTATATCGTTATATAGCATTACCATATAAACGTATAACGTTATATATTGTTACGTTATAACGTATAACGATATATAGTAATACCATATAACGTATAACGTTATATAGTGTTACGTTATAACGTATAACGATATATACTATTACGTAATAACGTATATCGTTATATAGTCTTACCATATGACGTATAACGTTATATATTGTTACGTTATAACGTATAACGATATATACTATTACCATATAACGTATAACGTTATATAGTGTTACGTTATAACGTATAACGTTATATAGCATTACCATATAAAGTATAACAAATATATACTATTACGTAATAACGTATAACGATATATACTATTACGTAATAACGTATATCGTTATATAGCATTACCATATAACGTATAACGATATATACTATTACGTAATAACGTATATCGTTATATAGCATTACCATATAACGTATAACGTTATATATTGTTACGTTATAACGTATAACGATATATAGTATTACCGTATAACGTATAACGTTATATATTCCTAACGTTATAAACGTATAACGATATATACTATTACCATATAACGTATAACGTTATATAGTGTTACGTTATAACGTATAACGTTATGTAGCATTACCATATATCGTAAAACGATATATAGTGTTACGTTATAGCGTATTACGATATATACTATTACGTAATAACGTATATTGTTATATAGTATTACCATATAACGTATAGCGTTATATATTGTTACGTTGTAACGTATAACGATATATACTATTACGTAACAACGTATAACGATACTATACCATTACGTAATAACGTATATCGTTATATAGCAATACCATATAACGTATAACGTTATATATTGTTACGTTATAACGTATAACGATATATAGTATTACCATATAACGTATAACGTTATATAGTGTTACGTTATAACGTATAAACGTTACATAGCATTACCATATATCGTAAAACGATATATAGTGTTACGTTATAGCGTATAACGATATATACTATTACGTAATAACGTATATCGTTATATAGTATTACCATATAACGTATAACGTTATATATTGTTACGTTGTAACGTATAACGATATATACTATTACGTAATAAAGTATAATGATATATACTATTACGTAATAACGTATATCGTTATATAGCATTACCATATAACGTAAAAACGATATATACTATTACGTAATAACGTATAACGTTATGTAGCATTACCATATAACGTAAAACGATATATACTATTACGTAATAACGTATAACGTTATGTAGCATTACCATATATCGTAAAACGATATATAGTGTTACGTTATAGCGTATTACGATATATACTATTTACGTAATAACGTATATTGTTATATAGTATTACCATATAACGTATAGCGTTATATATTGTTACGTTGTAACGTATAACGATATATACTATTACGTAACAACGTATAACGATATATACCATTACGTAATAACGTATATCGTTATATAGCATTACCATATAACGTATAACGTTATATAGTGATACGTTATAAACGTATAACGTTATATAGTATTACCATATAAAGTATAACGTTATATATTCTTACGTTATAACGTATAACGATATATACTATTACCATATAACGTATAACGTTATATAGTGTTACGTTATAACGTATAACGTTATATAGCATTACCATATAACGTAAAAACGATATATACTATTACGTAATAACGTATAACGTTATGTAGAATTACCATGTAACGTATAACGTTATATAGTGTTACGTTACAACGTATAACGATACATACTATTACGTAATAACGTATATCGTTATATAGTATTACCATATAACGTATAACGTTATATATTGTTACGTTGTAACGTATAACGATATATACTATTACGTAATAACGTATAACGATATATACTATTACGTAATAACGTATATCGTTACTATAGCATTACCATATAGCGTATAACGTTATATATTGTTACGTTATAACGTATAACGATATATAGTATTACCATATAACGTATAACGTTATATAGTGTTACGTTATAACGTATAACGATATATACTATTACGTAATAACGTATATCGTTATATAGTCTTACCATATGACGTATAACGTTATATATTGTTACGTTATAACGTATAACGATATATACTATTCCATATAACGTATAACGTTATATAGTGTTACGTTATAACGTATAACGTTATATAGCATTACCATATTACGTATAACGTTATATATTGTTACGTTATAACGTATAACGATATATAGTATTACCATATAACGTATAACGTTATATAGTGTTACGTTATAACGTATAACGTTACATAGCATTACCATATATCGTAAAACGATATATAGTGTTACGTTATAACGTATAACGATATATACTAATACGTAATAACGTATATCGTTATATAGTATTACCATATAACGTATAAACGTTATATAGTGTTACGTTATAACGTATAACGATATATACTATTACGTAATAACGTATATCGTTATATAGTATTACCATATAACGTATAACGTTATATATTGTTACGTTGTAACGTATAACGATATATACTATTACGTAATAACGTATATCGTTATATAGTGTTACGTTATAACGTATAACGTTATATAGTGATACGTTATAACGTATAACGTTACATAGCATTACCATATATCGTAAAACGATATATAGTGTTATGTTATAACGTATAACGTTATATACTATTACGTAATAACGTATATCGTTATATAGTATTACCATATAACGTATAACGTTATATATGTTACGTTGTAACGTATAACGTTATATACTATTACGTAATAAAGTATAATGATATATACTATTACGTAATAACGTATATCGTTATATAGCATTACCATATAACGTATAACGTTATATTTTGTTACGTTATAAAAATATAACGTTATATAGAATTACCATATAACGTATAACGTTATATAGTGATACGTTATAACGTATAACGTTATATAGTATTACCATATAAAGTATAACAATATATACTATTACGTAATAACGTATAACGATATATACTATTACGTAATAACGTATATCGTTATATAGTATTACCATTTAACGTATAACGTTATATATTGTTACGGTATAACGTATAACGTTATATAGCATTACCATATATCGTAAAACGATATATAGTGTTACGTTATAACGTATAACGATATATACTATTACGTAATAACGTATAACGTTATATAGAATTACCATATAACGTATAACGTTATATAGTGATACGTTATAACGTATAACGTTATATAGTATTACCATATAAAGTATAACGTTATAAATTCTTACGTTATAAACGTATAACGATATATACTATTACCATATAACGTATAACGTTATATAGTGTTACGTTATAACGTATAACGTTATATAGCATTACCCATATAACGTAAAACGATATATACTATTACGTAATAACGTATAACGTTATGTAGAATTACCATGTAACGTATAACGTTATATAGTGTTACGTTACAACGTATAACGATACATACTATTACGTAATAACGTATATCGTTATATAGTATTACCATATAACGTATAACGTTATATATTGTTACGTTGTAACGTATAACGATATATACTATTACGTAATAACGTATAACGATACTATACTATTACGTAATAACGTATATCGTTATATAGCAATTACCATATAACGTATAACGTTATATATTGTTACGTTATAACGTATAACGATATATAGTATTACCATATAACGTATAACGTTATATAGTGTTACGTTATAACGTATAACGATATATAGTATTACCATATAACGTATAACGTTATATATTCTTACGTTATAACGTATAACGCTATATACTATTACCATATAACGTATAACGTTATATAGTGTTACGTTATAACGTATAACGTTATATAGCATTACCATATAACGTAAAACGATATATACTATTACGTAATAACGTATAACGTTATGTAGAATTACCATATAACGTAAAACGATATATACTATTACGTAATAACGTATAACGTTATGTAGAATTACCATATAACGTATAACGTTATATAGTGATACGTTATAACGTATAACGTTATATAGTATTACCATATAAAGTATAACGTTATATATTCTTACGTTATAACGTATAACGATATATACTATTACCATATAACGTATAACGTCTATATAGTGTTACGTTATAACGTATAACGTTATATAGCATTGCCATATAACGTAAAACGACTAATATACTATTACGTAATAACGTATAACGTTATGTAGAATTACCATGTAACGTATAACGTTATATAGTGTTACGTTACAACGTATAACGATACATACTATTACGTAATAAACGTATATCGTTATATAGTATTACCATATAACGTATAACGTTATATATTGTTACGTTGTAACGTATAACGATATATACTATTACGTAATAACGTATAACGATATATACTATTACGTAATAACGTATATCGTTATATAGCATTACCATATAACGTATAACGTTATATATTGTTACGTTATAACGTATAACGATATATAGTATTACCAATATAACGTATAACGTTATATAGTGTTACGTTATAACGTATAACGATATATACTATTACGAAATAACGTATATCGTTATATAGTCTTACCCATATGACGTATAACGTTATATATTGTTACGTTATAACGTATAACGATATATACTATTACCATATAACGTATAACGTTATATAGTGTTACGTTATAACGTATAACGTTATATAGCATTACCATATAAAGTATAACAATATATACTATTACGTAATAACGTATAACGATATATACTATTACGTAATAACGTATATCGTTATATAGCATTACCATATAACGTATAACGATATATACTATTACGTAATAACGTATATCGTTATATAGCATTACCATATAACGTATAACGTTATATATTGTTACGTTATAACGTATAACGATATATAGTATTACCGTATAACGTATAACGTTATATATTCTAAACGTTATAACGTATAACGATATATACTATTACCATATAACGTATAACGTTATATAGTGTTACGTTATAACGTATAACGTTATGTAGCATTACCATATATCGTAAAACGATATATAGTGTTACGTTATAGCGTATTACGATATATACTATTACGTAATAACGTATATTGTTATATAGTATTACCATATAACGTATAGCGTTATATATTGTTACGTTGTAACGTATAACGATATATACTATTACGTAACAACGTATAACGATATATACCATTACGTAATAACGTATATCGTTATATAGCATTACCATATAACGTATAACGTTATATATTGTTACGTTATAACGTATAAACGATATATAGTATTACCATATAACGTATAACGTTATATAGTGTTACGTTATAACGTATAACGTTACATAGCCATTACCATATATCGTAAAACGATATATAGTGTTACGTTATAGCGTATAACGATATATACTATTACGTAATAACGTATATCGTTATATAGTATTACCATATAACGTATAACGTTATATATTGTTACGTTGTAACGTATAACGATATATACTATTACGTAATAAAGTATAATGATATATACTATTACGTAATAACGTATATCGTTATATAGCATTACCATATAACGTAAAACGATATATACTATTACGTAATAACGTATAACGTTATGTAGCATTACCATATAACGTAAAACGATATATACTATTACGTAATAACGTATAACGTTATGTAGCATTACCATATATCGTAAAAGGATATATAGTGTTACGTTATAGCGTACTTACGATATATACTATTACGTAATAACGTATATTATTATATAGTATTACCATATAACGTATAGCGTCTATATATTGTTACGTTGTAACGTATAACGATATATACTATACGTAACAACGTATAACGATATATACCATTACGTAATAACGTATATCGTTATATAGCATTACCATATAACGTATAACGTTATATAGTGATACGTTATAAACGTATAACGTTATATAGTATTACCATATAAAGTATAACGTTATATATTCTTACGTTATAACGTATAACGATATATACTATTACCATATAACGTATAACGTTATATAGTGTTACGCTATAACGTATAACGTTATATAGCATTACCATATAACGTAAAACGATATATACTATTACGTAATAACGTATAACGTTATGTAGAATTACCATGTAACGTATAACGTTATATAGTGTTACGTTACAACGTATAACGATACATACTATTACGTAATAACGTATATCGTTATATAGTATTACCATATAACGTATAACGTTATATATTGTTACGTTGTAACGTATAACGATATATGCTATTACGTAATAACGTATAACGATATATACTATTACGTAATAACGTATATCGTTATATAGCATTACCATATAACGTATAACGTTATATATTGTTACGTTATAACGTATAACGATATATAGTATTACCATATAACGTATAACGTTATATAGTGTTACGTTATAACGTATAACGATATATACTATTACGTAATAACGTATATAGTTATATAGTCTTACCATATGACGTATAACGTTATATATTGTTACGTTATAACGTATAACGATATATAGTATTACCATATAACGTATAACGTTATATATTCTTACGTTATAACGTATAACGATATATACTATTACCATATAACGTATAACGTTATATAGTGTTACGTTATAACGTATAACGTTATATAGCATTACCATATAACGTAAAACGATATATACTATTACGTAATAACGTATAACGTTATGTAGAATTACCATATAACGTAAAACGATATATACTATTACGTAATAACGTATAACGTTATGTAGAATTACCATATAACGTATAACGTTATATAGTGATACGTTATAACGTATAACGTTATATAGTATTACCATATAAAGTATAACGTTATATATTCTTACGTTATAACGTATAACGATATATACTATTACCATATAACGTATAACGTTATATAGTGTTACGTTATAACGTATAACGTTATATAGCATTACCATATAACGTAAAACGATATATACTATTACGTAATAACGTATAACGATATATACTATTACGTAATAACGTATATCGTTATATAGCATTACCATATAACGTATAACGTTATATATTGTTACGTTATAACGTATAAACGATATATAGTATTACCATATAACGTATAACGTTATATAGTGTTACGTTATAACGTATAACGATATATACTATTACGAAATAACGTATATCGTTATATAGTGTTACGTTATAACGTATAACGTTACATAGCATTACCATATATCGTAAAAACGATATATAGTGTTACGTTATAACGTATAACGATATATACTATAACGTAATAACGTATATCGTTATATAGCATTACCATATAAAGTATAACAATATATACTATTACGTAATAACGTATAACGATATATACTATTACGTAATAACGTATATCGTTATATAGCATTACCATATAACGTATAACGATATATACTATTACGTAATAACGTATATCGTTATATAGCATTACCATATAACGTATAACGTTATATATTGTTACGTTATAACGTATAACGATATATAGTATTACCGTATAACGTATAACGTTATATATTCTAACGTTATAACGTATAACGATATATACTATTACCATATAACGTATAACGTTATATAGTGTTACGTTTATAACGTATAACGTTATGTAGCATTACCATATATCGTAAAACGATATATAGTGTTACGTTATAGCGTATTACGATATATACTATTACGTAATAACGTATATTGTTATATAGTATTACCATATAACGTATAGCGTTATATATTGTTACGTTGTAACGTATAACGATATATACTATTACGTAACAACGTATAACGATATATACCCATTACGTAATAACGTATATCGTTATATAGCATTACCATATAACGTATAACGTTATATATTGTTACGTTATAACGTATAACGATATATAGTATTACCATATAACGTATAACGTTATATAGTGTTACGTTATAACGTATAACGTTACATAGCATTACCATATATCGTAAAACGATATATAGTGTTACGTTATAGCGTATAACGATATATACTATTACGTAATAACGTATATCGTTATATAGTATTACCATATAACGTATAACGTTATATATTGTTACGTTGTAACGTATAACGATATATACTATTACGTAATAAAGTATAATGATATATACTATTACGTAATAACGTATATCGTTATATAGCATTACCATATAACGTAAAACGATATATACTATTACGTAATAACGTATAACGTTATGTAGCATTACCATATAACGTAAAACGATATATACTATTACGTAATAACGTATAACGTTATGTAGCATTACCATATATCGTAAAAGGATATATAGTGTTACGTTATAACGTATAACGATATATACTATTACGTAATAACGTATATCGTTATATAGCATTACCATATAACGTATAACGTTATATATTGTTACGTTGAAACGTATAACGATATGTACTATTACGTAATAACGTATATCGTTATATAGCATTACCATATAACGTATAACGTTATATATTGTTACGTTATAACGTATAACGATATATAGTATTACCATATAACGTTTAACGTTATATAGTGTTACGTTATAACGTATAACGATATATAGTATTACCATATAACGTATAACGTTATATATTGTTACGGTATAACGTATAACGTTATATAGCATTACCATATATCGTAAAACGATATATAGTGTTACGTTATAACGTATAACGATATATACTATTACGCAACAACGTATAAACGTTATATAGAATTACCATATAACGTATAACGTTATATAGTGTTACGTTATAACGTATAACGATATATACTATTACGTAATAACGTATATCGTTATATAGTATTACCATATAAACGTATAACGTTATATAGTGATACGTTATAACGTATAACGTTATATAGTATTACCATATAAAGTGTAACATTATATACTATTACGTAATAACGTATAACGATATATACTATTACGTAATAACGTATATCGTTATATAGCATTAGCATATAACGTATAACGATATATACTATTACGTAATAACGTATATCGTTATATAGCATTACCATATAACGTATAACGTTATATATTGTTACGTTATAACGTATAACGATATATAGTATTACCGTATAAGGTATAACGTTATGTATTCTAACGTTATAACGTATAACGATATATACTATTACCATATAACGTATAACGTTATATAGTGTTACGTTATAACGTATAACGTTATGTAGCATTACCATATATCGTAAAACGATATATAGTGTTACGTTATAGCGTATTACGATATATACTATTACGTAATAACGTATATCGTTATATAGTATTACCATATAACGTATAACGTTATATATTGTTACGTTGTAACGTATAACGATATATACTATTACGTAATAACGTATAACGATATATTACTATTACGTAATAACGTATATCGTTATATAGCATTACCATATAACGTATAACGTTATATATTGTTACGTAATAACGTATATCGTTATATAGTATTTCCATATAACGTATAACGTTATATAGTGTTACGTTACAAACGTATATCGTTATATAGCATTACCATATAACGTAAAACGATATATACTATTACGTAATAACGTATAACGTTATATAGTGTTACGTTATAACGTATAACGTTATGCAGCATTACCATATATCGTAAAACGATATATAGTGTTACGTTATAACGTATAACGATATATACTATTACGTAATAACGTATATCGTTATATAGTATTACCATATAACGTATAACGTTATATATTGTTACGTTGTAACGTATAACGATATATACTATTACGTAATAACGTATATCGTTATATAGCATTACCATATAACGTATAACGTTATATATTGTTACGTTATAACGTATAACGATATATAGTATTACCATATAACGTTTAACGTTATATAGTGTTACGTTATAACGTATAACGATATATAGTATTACCATATAACGTATAACGTTATATATTGTTACGGTATAACGTATAACGTTATATAGCTTTACCATATATCGTAAAACGATATATAGTGTTACGTTATAACGTATAACGATATATACTATTACGCAACAACGTATAACGTTATATAGAATTACCATATAACGTATAACGTTATATAGTGTTACGTCTATAACGTATAACGATATATACTATTACGTAATAAACGTATATCGTTATATAGTATTACCATATAACGTATAACGTTATATAGTGATACGTTATAACGTATAAACGTTATATAGTATTACCATATAAAGTGTAACATTATATACTATTACGTAATAACGTATAACGATATATACTATTACGTAATAACGTATATCGTTATATAGCATTACCATATAACGTATAACGATATATACTATTACGTAATAACGTATATCGTTATATAGCATTACCATATAACGTATAACGTTATATATTGTTACGTTATAACGTATAACGATATATAGTATTACCGTATAACGTATAACGTTATATATTCTAACGTTATAACGTATAACGATATATACTATTACCATATAACGTATAACGTTATATAGTGTTACGTTATAACGTATAACGTTATGTAGCCATTACCATATATCGTAAAACGATATATAGTGTTACGTTATAGCGTATTACGATATATACTATTACGTAATAACGTATATTGTTATATAGTATTACCATATAACGTATAGCGTTATATATTGTTACGTTGTAACGTATAACGATATATACTATTACCTAACAACGTATAACGATATATAC